>NC_053443.1:39535984-39646788 GCF_007990345.1 Gossypium hirsutum
GGCTATAAGAAGATCGATTCGAACACTGTAACGGATTTACGCATTCAGAATACAAAGATCGAAATACTAAAAGGTGATTTGAGGATTCTTTTTCTTGGGCATTCGCAGATTGTTTTTTTTTTTATTTTCTTTTTTCTCTTCATTTTTTTTATTTTTGTACACTACTGAGTTTTTGTTAAAGGGAGAAACATCAATAAAAAAAGGGATAGAAGTTACCTGGTGGCGAGATTCGAGCCTTCTTTGTCGTCATCGGAGACCAGGCTTGGATCAGAGAACGCTTGAGCGTCCTTAGTGCGCAAAACAGTGCAGAGGGTGTCTGTTCTCCTTAGGTTTTCAGAAATGAAATAATCTTTTAGGGTTTTGGTCTTTAAATCCGGAGATGAAACGCGGCCGTTTGGAGTCAATGCGATGGCTCTGAAACGGCGTCGTTTTGAAGACCCGATCCGAACGGTGACCCGACCCGGGAAGGATCTGTGCACTATGGATCGTTTGGGTTTATTTATTCAACAAGTCCCTCAGTGTTTAATAAATTTATAATTTGGTTTCTTTTTTTATTTGTAATTTATACCTTGAGTTTAATTTTGTATTCATTTAGATCCGAATTTAAATGACGTCATTTTTGTGATTGACTTGGATTGTTATGATGTTTGTGTTTAATTACTGATTGAGTCCTTCAAAGTCGAAATGGATTTCATTTTAGTACTAATTAAGTTTTTTTAAATTCAATAATATTTTAAACACAAATTAATCATATTTTCATCTTAAAACTTAATACTATATTTATTTTCAATAGTGTTTAAATTTATTATGGTTTAGAACATAGTAAATTTTTATTTTAGTTTGTATTTTTTGTTTTAAATGCATTACATATTAATATTTTAAGTCTATTGTATTTTCTATTTACTTTATTTTATATACTATTATTTTAATTTTGTTTAAGATTGGATTTAAAATTTGTTGGTCATGGTTCTTGATTTTAAAAATGTTTATGCATTTAATTTTGCCTTCAAATTCTTTCAAATGAAGTAATTTTATTTATTCATTATTTTTTTCATTATTTTAATATACATATATATGTGTACAAAATTTATTATAATTTGTAACTTATAAAATTTTATTCTATGTTTTAAAATTTTTATTCATTTAGATTATTTTGGTTGGTTATTTGTGATTAAATTATTTTTGTATTAATTATTCTTATTTTGTTATTTGTAAGATTGATTATTAGTTGATTTGATTATAAATGTTAATGCATTATATATGTGTGTGCTCCAAATTGTAGAATTAGTTTGTCATTCATCATTTACTTTGTATATTGTTATTCAATTATATTGTTTGTAAGAATTACATTTCATTAAGACATTACAATTGTTTTATTTCAAAGTTCCTAAAAAAGGAGGCTTGGTGTTTAATAATTATTGAGAGAATTGTGCCCTAACTTACTGGGCTTCAATTCTTCTCGATGAATTCGTATCATCAAGTATCCACTTTATTTAGACCATGCATTTTTTAAAATAAAATTCTTTAGATTTCAAAATATTGGATCCTAATTTACTGGGTACGATATTTTGTTATCTCGTTTTTAAAATAAAGGTAGTATTTGATGTTTAAGAATTTTGAGAAACCGAACCCTAACTTACTGGATTCTAATTTCTCGATTGACTTAAATCATCAAATATCCTTTTTAAAACGTGTTAATTTTTTTAGAAAGGGACAAACTTAATTTCGAGGATTCGACATGTTACACTCTAACTTACTGAGTGTGACAATTCATTCTTTTGAAATAAGAGAGCTTTATAATCCAATTCAAGATAAAAGGATCGTATTTTAAAATCTTTTCAAAATCTCGACATTAAGATATTAAACAATCAATTCAGTACCAATTTTGGGCATCACGAGGGCGGCAACCCTTCCTCAAGCGTAATCGACTCCCGAACCTGTTTTCTCAAAATGCGCAGACCTAAAATTATTTTCAAGGTGGCCTGATCACACCTCAATAAAAGATCGGTGGTGACTCCCAATTTTCATTTTTAAGTCGACAATTAATTTTTGTTTTTCCAAAAAAATGGTTTCGACAGCTTGGCGACTCCACTGGGGACACCAAGAGAGTCAGGTCGTAAATTTGATTGTTTGTCTTATTGTCGAAAATTAAAAATTTGATTTGAAAAATTACGATGTTCTCTTTGCATTTGTTTACATGATTACTGTAAATTGAATTTTATGTTTTGTCATCATATTGCATGAAGGCTATTTTTGTCTTAGCCCTCTAAGTGGGAGTGAGAAGCTACTCATTCGTGAGGTTTTCACCTTCGTGCAGGATAGTGGATCACTTTCGGGATATATCCATACCTATGTCTTCGTGAGATCTTCATCTCCGTGCAGCCATAGGGAAATGTATTCCCCTGAACCGAACTCAGTCTGTATGAGCCTATAATGGGTGAAGATCGAGGAATTTACTGGTTCGGGTACCTTAACTCTAGAACCAAACCTTATATAGCTAACTTAGGAGACCAACCTGGTTAGAATTATACCAACCTCTAGCGATTTCCCGGATAGGTGCTTAATTTTCTTATACTTGCTTTAAATTGTTGTGGTGTAATACTGACTTGTTTGTGTTTGTTGATATGTTGCATGTCATTGCATATTTCAAGGAGTGTTGATTCAAGTTCAGTTACCAAATTAGAAAATTGTCATGGCAAATGATTTTCTTGATAAAGTGGAAGATAATGCCATTGTCCGTATATGGTCAGAGAAAGTGCAATTGGAAAAGGGAGACAGTCTAGCTAAGGATCATGTGTCAGAGCTTTAGGACTACACTCGTATTAGTGTGACGTAAAATAGCCTTCAGGAGTTAAGTGAGATTTGGGATCGGTGGGATGATGAAACCAAGCAATTATTGTACTCTAATTATGGGGACTTGCCGTACTTACTTAACATCAGGGTGGATGAATGACTGTTTCGTGCTCTCGCTCAATATTGGAATCCTGCATATAGTTGTTTTATTTTTCAGAATGTAGATTTGGTGCCTACAGTAGAGGAATATACGGCTTTACTGCACTGCCCTAGGCTTCAGGTTGATAAAGCATATTCCAAAGCCGCATATGTCCCAGCATTTTGGAAGAAATTAATGAGTATTACGGGAATAAGCGAACAATGGATCACGGCCAGGATTAAACAGAAGGGCGAGTGTAAATGTATCCCATGGAGGAATTTGTGGGACTTGATCCTAGCACATCCTGATGGAAAAAAAGAAGGTTTATGTGTTTGCTTTGAGAATCTACGGGTTAGTGATTTTCCCTAGGGCACTCGGGCATGTTGACAAAGCTGTTTCAGATCTTTTTGATCGGTTGGGTAAAGGGGTCACACCTGTTCCTGCGATTTTGGCTGAAACGTTTAGATCTTTGAATGCATGTAGGCGAGCTGGTGAAGGCAGATTTATAGGTTGTGCGCAACTGTTGATAGCTTGGTTCCCTAGTCATTTCTGGAAGGTTGACAAAGTTTCGTATCGGGTTTTCTCTGAGCATTACTCCCCGTTAAAGGAGATAGTGGCTACCCCCAGAATAGACGATATATCAGAAGAAAATTGGATAGCAATCCTGCAAAATCTTCAAGAGGATGATGTGGAATGGAGAGCTCCTTGGTTGATTCCTGATGGATTTACCGTTGTAGAAGCTTTGACTGGGTTCCGTTGCTTGGGATTTAGGGAGCCGTCGGATATGCACCTTTGCTGGTCCTAAGGCAATACAATTCAAGACAGTTTGTGCCGGCAACGTATGGTTTAGCTCAATGTGAGTTCTCGTACTGAGGAGACAATTACAAGAAAAAGGTGAAGAAAATTTCTCAGGCTTGGAATTAGGTTCATAGGATGAAAAGGCTAGCTATGGGTTCGATGATAACTCCAGAGTATGGTGAGTGGCGACGTAAAAGGATTAATGATAACATCCCGGAGTTAAACTTGGAGAGTGTTCGACCAATGGAAGAGTATCTGATACGAGATCAAAGGCCTGACAAATGCGTTCCAAACTAAATGAGACCATTCAAGAATTTGTTAGTAAGGCCTTAGATGTGTACGTGAAAGAACAAGAAAATCAAGATTCACTTTCTTATTTTCAAGAAAATCAAGAAACCGAATCTTGGCCCAATTTTACTGTTTGGAGCGATTTTAAGAATCGAGAAAATCAAGATTTCAAATCTTAGAAATATTGGTCCAAGAAACTGAATCTTGCAGCCAAAGCGCATTGGATCTCCGTTACGAGCATCAACGACCCAATTTCGGTAGGAGATAGATCACAAGCCCAAATTCTTGAAGGCGAGGCCCAATGAGAAGATTCCAGGCCCAATCAAGAAGCCCACCCATACTTAATTGAAAATCAGGCCAAATTGTCAAAGTGGCCCAATTCTTAAAGTTTTATTTTTTTAATACTTAGTTTAAATTTTTATGTAAATATTCAGTCTAAGAGGCCCAATTAAAAGCCCTTGGCCAAATTTCCATTTAAATATTAAAGTAATTAGGAGTTTTTTGTTTTTAGTTTTCTAATTAGATTAGGAAAACACTTGAGAGGCCTATATAAAGGCTTGGCCAGCCACCTTGTTATTAACTTCTCAAATATATCAAAAATTTCAGATTTGTCTAAGTGCAGAATTCTCTTTGAGTTTTTCTCCAAGAATTCTCTCTTGGGTTTTCTTTAGAGGTTGTTTTAATAATCTTTTGATTGTGGGAGCCATCTTCAGCCTTCTTGCCATTGATATTCTTTGGAGGGGAGATTAGAGCCGTTTGAAGGGAGTTGTGAGATCTTTCGGGATTTCAAGGCTTCTTAGGACTTATCTTTAATTTCTTGCTGTCAATTCTTTCTTTATTTCTGCTTGTGCCGAATCTTTATCTAATTTATTTGTTGTTTTTATTGTGTTTCCAGCCTTTTTTCTATCTTAAAGAATCAACCAAAAATCCCCAATTTCTAGGGTTCTTGCCGATTCATCCATACTCTTTTTGGGTGAAATTAGATTGTCGCAATTTGGGGAAAACTATCTTGGTGTTCAATTGGGTAGAATCGCAACCTCCTTTAGGGTTTCAAGAACCCTTATTAACACTTATTTCTATTCTCAATTTGACTCTTTGCTGATTTGGGGATTTTATTTCAGATCTGGAAATTCAAAGTTCTAATCTTTTAATTTTCTATTTCATTTCAGATTTGATTGTTTAGAGCTTTCGTAGGAGTTTCCCGTGACTTGACGACTCGATCTTGGTCTGCGCGCAACCCTATATTAGCATTTGGAGATTATAAAACAAGATTTTGAAAAGAGGAATTTAGAACTTGAAAAGAAAATAGAGCGGTTGGAAGAAGAGAAGATGCATTTGAGGCCAGACGTCGACGTCCAAAAATTAGAAGCTGAAAAATTAAAGAAGGGGAAGAATAAAGTAGAGGAGGATCTCGATAGCTTAAAGACGGACTACAAGAGGTTACGAGTATCAATGAGAACTGCCGGGCTGGGAAAGACTTCAGAGCAGTGGCGATAGGAGATCCAGGAAGAAAGAAGCAAAGCCGATCGGTGGGAAAGAAAGTCCTGGGAGACTCAAGTTCAGAAAGAGACCTTAAAGCGGCAGGTGTTAGAAACTCAAAACTATCAAGCGGACTTGAAAGCTAAAATAGCGGAACTCGAGAGATCACTTGCTGCGTATAGAAGTCGTAATTCTGTAGTGGAATTAAAGACAAGTCTGTGCAAGGTTGAAGAATTGAAAAAGAGGATAGAAGAATTTGAGTACACATTACAAGGCTGTAGACAATGGATCGAATCCTTGGAAGGAAACGAAGAGCGTTGGAGGGAGCAACTTTATCATTCGCAGAATCAAATTCAGAACAGGGATTACATTATGGGTAGAGCTATTGCTCAGGTTCGGGAGGTAGCTGATCATTTGTAAACAATGGCGATTCAGGCTGATGTTTTAAGTGTAAAATATGAACTAGAATCGGACCGGGGTCAGGAGTTAGCTTCATTGTTGAAAGAAGTTAGAGCTCTGAGCATTAGGGCAAAGTGATGTCTGTAATTCTTTTTATGTAAAGAAATTTTTTATCAATGAAGTTTTCTAAAAAGAAATTAAATCAGAATTGACGTTCTTTTTGCATTCATTTCATGTATCTGCATTACATGTCATCATATGCATTCAAGATTATTAAAAAGGGTTTTAATTGGTTAAAGTTGTGCTTCAGTTAATCTGGAAACCGGTACTAACTCATCAACCAAGCACCGCTACGGTACCCGTGCAAAATCAAAAAATATAGATCAAAGATTAGAAAATTTGGAGCGACTTCAAAAGGAAATGCAAGATCAGTTACAGATGCAAATGAATGAGTAATTGGAAAAAATTCAACAGGACATGATAGAAAAGATGCTGGAGTCTCAAAAGGACATGATGACTGAGCTGACGCAGTTATTAAAAGGAATAAATAAGAGGAAAAGCCCTATGATTAATGATGAAGAAGAAGACAAGACTGGACCCACCTATCCTCCAGGCTTTACGCCTCTGCAAGCGCAAGTTCAGACTGAGGTGCTGTCGTGTAGATCCTCTGTTTCAATAAGGCCTCAGCGGTTTCAAGCTGATATTCCAATACCGATGAACTCCCAAGCTGGATCAGGTTCTAACCCTGGTGAAAACCTAGTTAACCTTGCTGTCCCGGACTTCGATGAAGTAGCTGAGAAGGATAAAGAAAAGGAAGAATTGCCAAAATAGTTTGAGGAGAAATGGAAATGGATTGAAGAGAAGTTTAAGGCAATAGAAAACATTGAAAGTTATCGTGGAATAGATGTAAAAGATCTGAGTCTGATTCCGGATTTGGTACCTCCTTACAAGTTTAAGATGCCAGAATTTGATAAATATAGTGGGACCAGTTGCCCTGAAGCCCATATTACAATGTTCTGTAGGAGAATGACTGGGTACATTAACAATGACCAGCTGTTAATACATTGTTTTCAAGATACCTCATTGGGGTAGCGTCTAAATGGTATAACCAGTTGAGCCGGGCCAAAATCAGTACTTGGAGGGATTTGGCGCAGACTTTTATGAGATAGTACAGTCATGTATTTGAAATAATGCCTGGCAGAATTACTTTGCAGAACTTGGAAAAGAAATCAAACGAAAGTTTTAGACAATATGCACAGAGGTGGATAGAGATTGCAGTTCAAGTTCAGCTACCACTTTTAGAAAAAGAAATGACGATGCTTTTCATCAACACATTGAATGCGCCGTTTATCACGCACATGTTAGGAAGTGCCTTAAAGAGTTTCGCGGATATAATCATAATGGAAAAATGATTGAACATGCTATTAAAAGTGGAAAAATAGATGGTGGGGAGAATAATCGAAGGCCAGCTTCAAAAAACAGAGAAGGTGAAGTAAACAATGTGAACGCATACAGTAAATCAATTACAGTGAATCAACCAGGGAAGATGGTTACTAATCAACAAGGCTCATCGAAACAAGAATCGGCAATGAGGCAAAATACTGAGAAGCCCCAGTTTACTCCCATTCCAATGACATATAAAGAGCTGTATCAGAAGTTATTTAATGCACATGTTGTTGCTCCTCGTTACTTGAATCCTCTACAACCCCCGTATCCAAAATGGTATGACACGAACGCACAATGTGACTACCATGCGGGGATTTCAGGATACTCAATAAAAAATTGTACCGCTTTCAAGAAGGTTGTAGAAGAACTTATAAAATTGGGTGTTGTCAAATTTGATGACTCACCCAACACAGAAGGTCCATTGCCCAATCATGATGATAAGGGATTGAATATGTTGAGAAAAGGTATGGGGGAAGAAGGCAAGACTGACATCGCTAAAGTAAGAACTCCATTGAAGCGAGTATGGAAAGAGATGGCAAAAAGAGGGTTAGTTATTTCAGATTTGGAGGAAGGGTATGAGATGGGAAATTATTGTGAATTCCACCATAAAACAGGGCACGAAATCCAAGAATGTGAAGGATTCAGGGTTTTGGTTCAAAGCATGATGGATAACAAGCAGATGAGGTTCTATGAAGATGTGGAAGAAAGGAAGAGCATATGCGCGACAGAGTTGGGAACAGGGACCCCGAAAATAAATCATCTTATAGTCATTATCTCACGCCTTAAGAGTAATGAGGCTAGGGCTCAGGTAACACCAAAAATTGTAATCACGAAATCGTCAAGTTTCACATATAAGGATGACAAAATGGTCCCGTGGAATTACAGATGCAATGTGACAATCCCAGGAAAAGAAGTTGAGGGTAATATGGTAAAAGAATACCAAGAAAGGGGTTCTTATACACGTAATGGGAAGCGTTATGACACTCGAGCAGAATTGCCAAGAGAAAAGACTCCGACGGTGGAACAGAAAAAAGGGAAGGCGGTGGAATCTGAGCCATTGGTTAATGAACCAATAAAAGAAGAAGAAGCAAATGAGTTTTTGAAGTTTTTGAAACACAGTGAATACAGTGTTGTGGAGCAACTGCACAAACAACCGGCTTGCATTTCTGTATTAGCTTTGCTCCTAAGTTCAGAAGTACATCGAAGTACGCTGATGAAAGTACTAAATGAAACATATGTGGCCAAGGACATCTCAGTTAATAAATTGGATCGCTCTGTCAACAATATAAGTGCTGACAATTTTATCTTCTTTAATGATGATGAAATACCATCTGGAGGTAGGGGTTCTACTAAAGCTCTACACATTACTACCCGATGTCAGGGGACACATTACCGGGGGTTTTGATCAATAATGGATCCGCATTGAACGTATTGCCTTTGTCCACTCTTAATCGATTACCTGTGGACAGTTCACATATGAAACCCTGCTAGAATATAGTAAGGGCATTTGATGGAACCGAAAGAAGGGTTATAAGAAGAATTGAAATACCATTAAGAATTGGCCCAATTACTTATGAGGTGGACATTTTAGTAATGAATATTAAGCCTTCCTACAATTGTTTATTGGGGAGATTGTGGATACACTCGGCAAGGGCGGTACCTTCATCGTTACATCAGAAGGTGAAGCTAATATCAGAGGGTCGATTAGTAACAATAAGTGTGGAGGAGGATATTATCGCGATGGTAATGGGTGATGCACCTTATGTAGAGACAAATGATGAGGCAGTGGAATGTTCTTTCCGGTCCTTGGAATTTGTGAATGCAACGTTTATTGCTGAAGGAAACAGGATCCTAGTACCAAAGATATCCAAGACTACTGAGATGGGTCTGCAGTTGATGGTAGGAAGAGGAGCTTCGCCAGGGAAAGGGTTGGGAAAATACCTTCAAGGAAGGGTTGAAGCACCCATGCTGAAGGGAAAGTTTGATCATTTTGGCTTAGGTTACAAGCCATATATGAAACAAATGAGAAAAGAAGTGGAGAAAAAGGCAGGAGAGAAGAAGGGCACGTTTAAGCGAAGAGGAAGTCAAGTGGGAGCCTTTGACCTTCCCTCACATATCTAAATCCTTTGTGTTTACCCTACCTTCCCTCACATATCTAAATCCTTTGTGTTTACCCTAAGCGATGGGTGTCCAGAAGGGAAGGCATTGAAGAGATGTTGGAAAAATTTCATATCAATGCTATAGAGACAGCTGAAAGAAGGTCCTTGTTGGGGATTTGCCCTTACGAACCTGGGAGTGAGCTAAACAATTGGACTGCAGAATAAATACTTGTAGTCTTTAGAGCTTATTCAGAGTAATGTTCAAAACATTTTTGTTGTTTTTAGCCTAAGAATGATAAGAAATCCTTTGTGAAATAGGCTTAAGTCTGAATATCTTTATCCTAATAAAATACATCTTTACATTCATTTCGAGTAATTATTCTTTTATTCTTTCCAAGCGAGTAAATATTTTCTATTTGATTAATTGTCTTCCAAATATTTTTTTCATTTATAACCTGACCGTACAAATACTTATCCATAAATTTATACTTTTTTATATTCTTTGGTGTATTCCTATAGGTCCTTAGATATCAATGACATGAGTGATGGTGTTTCAAACACGGAGTCTCTTTTTGAACAAGACATGTGTTTAGAAGGATCTCATGACTTTGAAAATGACGAAGACTGTGGTGTATCTTCAGACTTGTTGAGAATAGTGGAACAAGAGGATAAACAAATCCTACCTCATAAGGAATCATTAGAAATTGTGAGCCTAGAGGAAGGAAAAGAGGTGAAAATCGGAATTGATATCACCGCAAAGACAAAATATAACCTCATTGAGTTACTCCGAGAGTTCAAAGATGTTTTCGCATGGTCCTACCAAGATATGCCAGGGCTAAATACTAGCATTGTGGTACATCGTTTACCTATAAAAGAGGATTGCAAACCAGTTCAGCAGAAGCTCAGAAGAATGAGACCTGATGTTGTGTTGAAAATAAAAGAGAAGGTCAAAAAGCAGTTTGATGCTGGGTTCTTACAGGAGGTTAAGTATTCAGAATGGGTAGGAAACATCGTCCCTGTTCCCAAAAAGGATGGAAAGGTACGAATGTGCGTGGATTATAGGGACCTGAATAAGACTAATCCAAAAGATAATTTTTCACTGCCGCACATTGACACTTTGGTAGATAACACAGCTGATTACTCATTATTTTCTTTCATGGACGACTTTTCTGGATACAAATAAATAAAGATGCATCCTGAGGACATGAGGAAAACCACATTCATTACCCTATGGGGAACGTTTTGTTACAAAGTAATGCCCTTTGGATTGAAGAATGCAGGAGCAACGTATCAAAGGGAAATGGTCACCCTGTTTCATGACATGATGCATAAAGAAATTGATATCTATGTTGATGATATGATTGCAAAATCTAGAACTGAAGAGGATTATCTCTGAGTCTTGAGGAAATTGTTCTTAAGATTGAGAAAATTTTAGCTTAAGCTCAATCCAGCAAAATGCATATTTGGAGCTAGATCAGGAAAATTGTTAGGCTTCATAAACAGTAGGAAGGGGATTGAGATTGACCTGGATAAAGTTAAAGCAATACGAGATTTGCCTCCTCCAAGCACCTAGAAAGAGGTCCGAGGTTTCCTTGGAAGGTTGAACTACATTGCCTGATTTATTTTACAATTGACTGAGAAATGCGATCTAGTGTTTCGCCTTCTGAAGAAACATAATCCGGAAGAATGAGATGAGGAATGTCAGAAAGCTTTTGACAAGATAAAAAAATACTTGGCTAATGCTCAAATACTATCACCGCCTAGTCCAGATAGGCCATTGATATTGTATCTAATGGTGTTTGACAGTTTCATGGGATGCGTCTTGGGCCAACATGACGAAACAGGAAAGAAAGAAAGAGCAATATACTATCTCAGCAAGAAATTCACTTATTGTGAAATGAGGTACTCGTCCATTGAAAAGTTATGTTGTGCTTTAATTTGGACAACTCGAAGACTAAAGAAATACATGTATCATACGACTTGGCTGATTTCAAAATTGGATCCTTTAAAATACATGATGGAATCAACTGCTTTAAATGGGAGAATGGCTAGATGGCAAGTTCTGCTCTTTGAATTTGACATAGTATATGTAAGTCAGAAGGCTATAAAAGGAAGTACAATAGCTGATTTTCTATCCAGCAGAGCCTTGGAAGACTATGAGCCTTTGAACTTTGATTTTCCAAATGAGGACTTATTGTATGTGGCAAACACTGAAGAAAACCCTCGAATAGACCACTTCTGGAAGTTAAATTTTGATGGAGCTTCAAATGCTATATGTAATGGAATTGGGGCAGTCTTGGTATCCCCAAGTGGAGATCATTACCCTGTTGCTAGCAAGTTGGACTTTGATTGCACAAATAACATGACAGAATATGAAGCATGTATTATGGGTATTCGTGCAGCCATTGAACGTAAAATCAAAGTGCTAAAAGTGTATGGAGATTCTGCATTGGTGATATACCAACTCAAAGGAGAATGGGAAACCAGAGACCCTAAGTTGATCAGTTATAAAGAACTGGTTCTTGAATTGATTGACGAGTTTGATGACATCACTTTCTGTTATCTCCCACGAGAGGAAAACCAGATGGCTGACGCGCTGGCTACTCTAGCCTCGATGATTAAGGTGAACAAGTTAGAAATCATGACGCCTATTCAGATGAGCATATATGAAGTTCCGGCTCATTGCTACAGTATTGAAGAAAAGGGAAAAGATGATCACTCTTGGTATCAGAGTATACTACAATATGTGAAGAATCGAAAATACCCTGATCAAGTGACAGAAAACGAAAAGAGAACGCTGAGAAAAATAGCCATTGAGTATGTCTTAGATGGGGAAGTGTTGTACAAAAGAGGGAAAGATCAGGTGCTGTTAAGATGTGTAGATGCCATGGAGGCTAGAAAGATCCTAGAGGAAGTCCATGAGGGCATTTGCGGAACCCATGCAAATGGCTTTACAATAGCCAGACAGATCATGAGATTTGGATACTATTGGTCTACTATGGAAGGGGACTGCATTAGCTATGCTAAGAAGTGTCATAAATGTCAGATTTATGGAGATAAGATACATATACCTCCCTCACCTCTGCACGCTATGACTGCTCCGTGGCCGTTCTCCATGTGGGACATGGATGTTATTGGGCCAATATCACCAAAGGCTTCGAATGGGCATCGTTTCATCTTTGTGGTCATTGATTACTTTACCAAATGGGTGGAAGCTGCTTCATATGCAAATGTCACGAAATCGGCAGTTAGTAAATTCTTGAAAAAGGAGATCATTTGTCGATATGGAATGCCTGAAAGAATCATATCTGACAATGCGTTGAATTTGAATAATAGCACAATAGCGGAGGTTTGTAGTCAGTTCAAGATCAATCACCATAACTCGTCCCCATATCACCCAAAAATGAATGGTGCAGTAGAGGCGGCAATAAGAATATTAAGAGAATTGTGGGAAAAATGACTGAAACCTACAAGGATTGGCATGAAAAGCTATCATTTGCTCTCTTAGCTTACCGAACATCTGTTAGGACCTTTACTGGGGCAACACCCTTTTCTCTAGTTTATAGGATGGAAGTTGTTTTGCCCATTGAAGTGGAGATTCCTTCTCTTCGGGTATTATTTGAATTAAAATTGGATGGGGCAGAATGGGTCAGTCTCGATATGACCAGTTGAACTTAATAGAAGGGAAAAGGTTGAGAGTCATCCAACATGGTCATATGTATCAAAAACGGATGATGCGAGCCTATAAAAAAATGTTTGTCCTAGAGAATTCCACGAAGGGGATTTGGTGTTGAAGAAAATTCTCCCTATACAAAAAGACTTTAGAGGAAAATGGATGCCAAATTGGGAGGGTCCTTATGTCGTAAAGAAGGCCTTTTCTGGTGGAGCTTTGATTCTAAGTGAGATGGATGGAAAAAACTTGCCAAATCCTGTAAACTCAGACTCAGTTAAGAAATACTTCATTTGAAGGAATGAGATCAAAGTGAAAACCCACAAAGGGCGCTTTGATTCCTAAAAAAAATGATGGTGAAAAAGTAAAAATGGAGAGGCTAAGGGGAAAACCCGCAAATGGCACCTTTGGCCAAAATGGGATTTGAGTTGAAAACCCGAAAATGATGGCTCAAATATTGATCAGAATGGGGCATGAAGTGTTTAAAGCAGCTTGTATCTTGATCAGATTGGGGCGTGTGGCAATCTTGCTATGCCTGAATCAATAGGAAGGGATAGGCGACATCTTGGGGCATCGACAAAGTACTGTAGATCTCCTAAACACATGTCAAACTCAAAATGACCTTTAGAAAGTTTGTACAGAGAAGTTCGAGTTACGATATCTGGGGTACCCAATTCTCCTATTATTTATATTGAATTTTTTGTTCTTGGAATACTTCTTTTCTTTTCCAAGATATACATTCCCAATCAATTTCTTTATTATCCTTCTTTACTATTTGTGATAATTTATTCATTCTGAGTTATGCCCAGAACTAACTTTATCCTTATCCATTGCTATGACCATTTTTGCAAGTGTGTTGCATTGGAATAATGATTTATGGACTAATAAAACTTTTATAAAGGAAGTTTTGCATATTACTCTAAAAAGTTTCTAAATAATATAAGAACCTGAAACAGGACTATTGTTTAGAACACACCAGGTTTAAAGGTTAGAAATTTAAGAAGGAAAAGTCTAAATTTAGACTTTCTCTTTGGATTTTGTTGTCAAATGCATTGATTGAACAAAATGATAAGATGACGGGTTAATGATAAAGCTTAAATAAACAAGCAAACGATGATCATCAGACAATAGGAAGAGGTTACCTCGGAGAAGAGAGTCTTCTTTTGCGCATAAGTCTTTGGTACAACACCTTGGAAATGGTGTAAAGGGACCAGAAAGATTAAGATCCGGTATCCTTAAATTGTGATAGGGAAGGATTGAGGAAAAACCACATATTGCTACCCTTAGATTGCAGTGGGAGAATGATGGCACAAATTGTGTGCCCTAATAGATTAAACTTTAAGGTTTACAGTGGGGGCAACCTGACTAAATGTTTTCAGAAAAGTCGGTCAAGCGAGAAGGCGTTGTAGCACGTCAGTCACAAAGCCTTAATAAATTTCGATTAATGACAACCTAAGCGGGATCATTCTTGAAAAAATAAAACTCCGCATTCATGCAAACACTATTCACATGTCTAGTTAGGATCATTTGATTCATTTTGATCATGCCATCCTAATCATTAGGCATAATTAGGTTCATTATGCAGGTCATGTTCCCCAGAGAACAGATCTGGGAAATTACAAATCTTGTCTCCCTAAGTAATAGCGGAGCAGATCGAAGATGGAAAATCTCATCTTCAAGTGTAAGGAAACAGATTTAAGCCACAAATCTTATCTTCCTGAGATTACAGCGGAGCACATAGAAGCTAGTAATCCTATCTCCCTGAGATTACAGTGGAGCGAATTAAAATAAATGATCTTATCTCTCTGAAGTTACAGTAGAGTAGATCGCATCAAATTGAAGCCAGAAATCTTATCTCCCTGAAATTACAGCAGAGCAGATTGAAGCCAGTAATCCTATCTCCCTGAGATTACAGTGGAGCAGATTAAAATAAATGATCTTATCTCTCTGAAGTTACAGTAGAGTAGATCGCATCAGATTGAAGCCAGAAATCTTATTTCCCTGAGATTACAGTGGAGCAAATTGAAGCCAGTAATCCTATCTCCCTGAGATTACAGTGGAGTGGATTAAAATAAAGGATCTTATCTCTCTAAAGTTACAATAGAGTAGATCGCATCAGATTGAAGCCAGAAATCTTATCTCCCTGAGATTACAGCGGAGCAGATTGAAGCTAGTAATCCTATCTCCCTGATATTACAGTGGAGTGGATTAAAATAAAGGAAAAGAACAGAATAGGGGAACCCTTTTTTTATTCTCATTATTTTTCTGTAAATCGGGCTATAAGAAGACCGATTCGAACACTATAACGGATTTACGCATTCAAAATACAAAGATCGAAATACTAAAAGGTGATTTGAGGATTCTTTTTCTTGGGCATTCGCAGATTGTTTTTTTTATTTTCTTTTTTCTCTTCATTTTTTTTATTTTTGTACACTATCGAGTTTTTGTTAAAGGGAGAAACATCAATAAAAAAAGGGATAAAAGTTACCTGGTGGCGAGATTCGAGCCTTCTCCGTCGTCATCGGAGACCAGGCTTGGATCGGAGAACACTTGAGCGCCCTTGGTGCGCAGAACGGCGCAGAGGGTGTCTGTTCTCCTTAGGTTTTCAGAAATGAAATAATCTTTTAAGGTTTTGGTCTTTAAATACGGAGATGAAACGCGGCCGTTTGGAGTCAATGCGATGGCTCTGAAACGGCGTCGTTTTGAAGACCCGATCCGAACGGTGACCCGACCCGGGAAGGATCCGCGCACTATGGATCATTTGGGTTTATTTATTCAACAAGTCCCTCCGTGTTTAATAAATTTATAATTTGGTTTCTTTTTTATTTGTAATTTATACCTTGAGTTTAATTTTGTATTCATTTAGATCCGAATTTAAATGACGTCGTTTCTGTGATTGACTTGGATTGTTATGATGTTTGTGTTTAATTACTGATTGAGTCCTTCAAAGTCGAAATGGATTTCATTTTAGTACGAATTAGGTTTTTTTAAATTCAATAATATTTTAAACACAAATTAATCATATTTTCATCTTAAAACTTAATACTATATTTATTTTCAATAGTGTTTAAATTTATTATGGTTTAGAACATAGTAAATTTTTATTTTAGTTTGGATTTTGTGTTTTAAATGCATTACATATTAATATTTTAAGTCTATTGTATTTTCTATTTACTTTATTTTATATACTATTATTTTAATTTTGTTCAAGATTGGATTTAAAATTTGTTGGTCATGGTTCTTGATTTTAAAAATGTTTATGCATTTAATTTTGCTTTCAAATTCTTTCAAATGAAGTAATTTTTATTTATTCATTATTTTTTTCATTATTTTAATATACATATATATGTGTACAAAATTTATTATAATTTGTAACTTATAAAATTTTATTCTATGTTTTAAAATTTTTATTCATTTAGATTATTTTGGTTGGTTTACTTGTGATTAAATTATTTTTGTATTGATTATTCTCATTTTGATATTTGTAAGATTGATTATTAGTTGATTTGATTATAAATGTTAATGCATTATATATGTGTGTGCTCCAAATTGTAGAATTAGTTTGCCATTCATCATTTACTTTGTATATTGTTATTCAATTATATTGTTTGTAAGAATTACATTTCATTAAGACATTACAATTGTTTTATTTCAAAGTTCCTAAAAAAAGAGGCTTGGTGTTTAATAATTATCGAGAGAATTGTGCCCTAACTTATTGGGCTTCAATTCTTCTCGATGAATTCGTATCATCAAGTATCCACTTTATTTAGACCATGCATTTTTTAAAATAAAATTCTTTAGATTTCAAAATATTGGATCCTAATTTACTGGATACGATATTTTGTTATCTCGTTTTTAAAATAAAGGTAGTATTTGATGTTTAAGAATTTTGAGAAACCGAACCCTAACTTACTGGATTCTAATTTCTCGATTGACTTAAATCATCAAATATCCTTTTTAAAACGTGTTAAATTTTTTAGAAAGGGACAAACTTAATTTCGAGGATTCGAAATGTTACACTCTAACTTACTGAGTGTGACAATTTATTCCTTTGAAATAAGAGAGCTTTATAATCCAATTCAAGATAAAATGATCGTATTTTAAAATCTTTTCAAAATCTTGACATTAAGATATTAAACAATTAATTCGGTACCAATTTTAGGCGTCACGAGGGCGGCAACCCTTCCTCATGCGTAATCAACTCCCGAACCTGTTTTCTCAAAATGCGCAGACCTAAAATTATTTTTAAGGTGATCTGATCACACCTAAATAAAAGATCGGCGGCGACTCCCAATTTTCATTTTTAAGTTGACAACTAATTTTTATTTTTTCAAAAAAATGGTTTCGAGAAGCATCATTATAGCATTCCTATAGCTAAGAGTAAGTTATGATTGGATGAATAACAAAATAGTCAAATTGGAAAAATGCTTTTTTAATATAACAAATGTTGTGACATCATTAAAAATAAAATTAATTAAATTTAATACTTAATTGAATAATTGGCTCTCAAACTATATTCTTTGTAAAACTTAAGTATTTAATTTTTTAAATTATTAATTAAATTATAATTTCATAGCTAAAGTTAGCTTTTATTGTTAAAAAAATTAGAGTGAATCAAAATGTGACATATGATACTCTTATTTATTTATTTATTTTTTAAAATTTTAATTAATTAATTAATTAATTTTTCTTTCACGTCTTTTCCCCATTATTTCTTCTTCGCCACAATCACCATACTAATCCCAAGCATTAAACCTATCAAATGTTTTGACAGAAGAGAGGAGAAAAAATGGAGCGGGAGAGAAGGGATTATTTTATTTTCGTTTAATTAGATCTTAATGCTTTGTGGTTTTCTAATTTAAATCTTTAACTCAAATAAAGAGCGTAATTTAAGAGTTAATTTTAATTTTTCTAATATATCTTGGCTGTCATCATCTAATAAAATATGAATCCTAATTTTAACCATAATAAAACAGTCCAAGTCAAAGTCAAAAGAAAAAACATACCTTATTGCTAACTTACGCTGGAAAGCGCATTAAGCCCCGCCAAGCGCCAACATCCTAACAATATTTTCTCCCTCTTTGTCCATTTCTTCCCTACTTTTCAAAGTTTTCTCCTTTCTCCTTTCAACTTTCAACTTTCAACTTTCAACTTTCACCTTTTTCCTTTTTTTTTCTATTCATTTGCTTTGGTGAGGACTGAGCAACCACTGACTTTCCCTTCCTCAGACAAAAGACATGACAGATAAATCGCGATAGATTGATAGAGTTATGATATGAGTGAAAGTTAAAAAGGAAAAAAAATCATGATAATGGAATGGGAAGATCAAGAGAATCAAAACCAGAGAGAGATTTTGAATGTAAATGTGAATAATGGTGGAGTAATGTATGTCAAAGTGATGACCGATGAACAGTTGGAGACTCTCAGAGAGCAAATTGCTGTTTATGCCGCCATTTGTGAGCAGCTCGTTGAGATGCATAAGAACCTCACTGCCCAGCAAGATCTCGCAGGCCTCTCCCTTTCTTTTCCCCTTATATCGTTATATGCATGTCATGCTCAAACTTTTTTCATGGCGTCTTTCATTTTTGGCTTCTCTCATCTCATATCATGGCCTTTTCTCTTCCTTTTTGTCATTTTCTAAAATGGATATTGCTGGTTTCCGAGGGTCCTTTCTTTTTTGTTTTTTGCCCCATGGGTCTTGTGTTTCTAAGTGAAGTGATGATGGAATCGCTATGGCATTGGCTTTGGCTGCACACTTTTTTTTTCTTCTGTTTTTAGCCTTTTGGTTTCATTCATCGTCTTTTCTTCCTACGTACTATTGAAATTAATTACTTTTGCTCCAAAATTGAATGAAATTGCTGAATGATTTCAGGGTCCTCTATACAAATTAACACTGCTTTTTCCATTATTAAATGTTTGGTTCAGTTGGGTCAATTTCATGTACTGATTTGGGTGCTTTATTCTCTTCCTCTGCCTCGTTATTGCTTATCCTATATATAATTCCTCCCTTCCAGTGCTGAATGAGTTAAATACCAATTTAATGCTTATCTGTTTCCCGATTACCAATATATATATCGGTCTAATACACACATTCAATCAGACAACATTCCAAGTTGAACCGGGTTTGGCGCTTAAACAGAGTCGAACCCAAGCCTTATTACCAATAGTAGTCTTTTCCTTCTTTGTGACAACTTTAATATCAGAACAATGCTTTATCAAATAATTTAGGTTGCCAATGATTGATTCTTATAATACTCCTCCAACAGACCACATGCTTGTTGGCTCTTTCTTCCTGTGTTGGCTTACAATTGATGGCACCATTGGAAGTGTTGTACATGAATATGTTGTTATGAGAGTTAGGATGTAGTGAGTTCTGTCTCTGTTGATCTTGTCGGATTTGTTTAGCCTTTATAACCATTATGAATTATTAGGAGCTGATGATAATGCAGTTTAACTTGGATATCTTGAAATGGTTTTTTGTGACTGAATATTTGATTTTCTAAGACTCAATGTTTGGCTATTGAAAAACTAAAAGAAAAGGAAACAATCATCTGTCTTGCAGGTGGTAGGCTGGGGAGCCTGTATTGTGACCCGTTAATGACATCTGCTGGTCACAAAATTACTGCTAGACAGCGGTGGACACCAACTCCAGTGCAGCTTCAGATTCTGGAACGAATCTTTGATCAGGGGACTGGAACTCCAAGCAAGCAAAAGATCCAAGAGATAACCTCAGAACTGAGCCAGCATGGCCAAATTTCTGAAACAAATGTCTATAACTGGTTTCAAAATAGACGGGCTCGGTCTAAAAGGAAGCAACTGGGGTCATCATCCAACAATGCTGAATCAGAACTAGAGACAGAAGTCGAGTCACCGAATGAAAAGAAGACGAAGCCCGAGAATCTTCTCTCTGGGCAGAACCCTGCACCAAGGGCTGAAGATCTCTGTTTCCAGAACCCTGAGATAACCTCTGAACTGCATTTCTTGGGTGTAATGTCCAATCCAACTACATTCAACGGTTAGAATATTAACTTCTCCTTATCGCTATGTAAATTGAAAACGTTTTGATGCTAGTAGGAGGATCCTAAAATTTCTGAAATGTAATGAAGGAAAAATCCACTTGCAAAGATGGTTTGTGATAGCATTCTCGTTTCAGGATGTGTGTTAGAATAGATAATTCAGCAAATCTAAATGATGCTGCAGTTATTATATACTCGAGGCTTCATGGCAGGCCTTCCACTCTATAGTTAAAACCAATCATTCTTCCAGCAGAAAAGATATCTCAATATGTTGTCTGCAGGTGCTAGGTTGTAATTGTATTTCAGGAGTCCAAAATACCAGTTATCTTATTACAGCCCTATTTAATTGACGCAGGAGATGAACATCTGTCTGGAAAAATGGGAATGCCTGGGAGCTACAACATTTATGACCAGGCAGGTGACTACGGCATGGCAGGGTGAGACATGACAGCCAGGTTCTGCACACATGCCATCCGAGACTCGGGTTGGTGGACTAGGCTCGACTGTGGCTCGGTTTAATCATGGAACCATAGCATGCTTAACATAGTAAAGCTAATACTTGTAGTATGAACGTGAAATGAGGCAGTTAAGTTGGAAATAGACTTCCTAGTATGAATTATGAATATTAGTGTGCCATTGTGCTTTGACTTTTTCTTTTTGGTTGTTTTGTTAATAGAAGGAACTACATGAATGTTTTGGCAAGTTGTTCATTAAATTATATGATCATGCTTGATTTTGTTGGAGTTGGTGATTCTTTGGTTTGATTTTGATAGTTAAAACTTTGGACGTGTAACATATGTTGGTTGGGTAATGTAGTGTGTGGGTGAGTCATTGCAATCACAAGCTTAACTCCATTGCATGTAGTATTAGTCTAGAATGAATGTTCATCTTAATCAATTTCTCTCCGATCAAAAAAATTCTTATATAAATGCTTGCAAAAAAGAAACCTATGCAAACAAGTGAATTATCAAACAAGAAATAAGAAAGTGAATTATCAAACAGGATAAGAAGTTGAGGGTTGGTTGATTCCTCAGAAAAAGTATACGAAGTGTTATTTGTTGGGAGTTGATAGATATTTCTATACACGTGCGATATTGTATTCACAAGGTATTTATGCTTTGTTTTGGCCTTAAAATTTTGTCCTTCAATTTTATGGAGAGTCTAGGTGGTTGAATATGAAGCAAGTTCACAAAGTGGGGCACCTCTTAATGCCCAAAAAGGCAAAGCTATGGAAACCGAAAACCAAAGAGTTTAGGCTTAATAAGGCTCAAACTCCTAACTTATAGCATATAGACAAGACTTGTCAATTGAGAGTAGGATCAATCTAGGTCGGTCAACTTGAGTTTTAAAAAGTTTGAATTATTTTGAGTTCGAGGCATTGAGGGTTTTAGAGTCGAGTCATTGAGGGTTATAGTTTTTTCATGTTCAACCATTTGAGCTTAATTTAATATATGCATTATTTTAGATTGAACCATTTTAGATGCCAAGTTATTTGTATTTTATACTCACATTTTTTTGATTTGACGGTAAAAGTAAATAAAGTTTAATTTCTTAATTTTAAAATAAAATTATATCTAAGTTAAACAAGTTATTTGATTGATTTATATTTATTATAAAGTTAGTGGTTATCATAAATAATTTTTGAAATAAAATATAATAAGTTATTGTAAATTTAAATTAACTAATAATATATCAAACCATAGATTTTTTTTCCAACACTAACCACTTTTTCCTCAAGTTTTATTTATTCTCTTACTCTATAGAATTTTTGCAAAATTGATGTTTAATCTTTCAATACTTTCATGTTGGTCACTTAATTTGGTAACAATTATATTTTTACCTTTCGTGCTTTATCGATTAATCTCTAAAAAATTAGGATTGTGGCATTTCTTATGATAGATTAGGATTTTGTATGCAAGATCTAGTTTATTTTATTTTATTTTATTTTCATTTTGGAATTATTGATTTTGTATCGTGAGTGGGTAATAATTTTTAGAGGATGATTAATATAAATCCTTGAAGAATTTAGGATTGATTAGAGATTTAATATTTCATTTAGAAATTTTTATTGCTAGTGTGATTATTGTATTTGAAAAATTGATATATTGCACTCTCATGAACCCAAAAAGCACTTTAAGTGATGTTTATTTTTATAAAAGAAAAATACTAAAGGTATGTTAACTTCATTAAAGCTATTATGTGTTTATGGCTTACATAAATAATATATTTATCTAAATGTTTAGAAAGAATAAAAAATATTATAAAAATATGTCTACTAATGAAATAGAGAAAGAACAAAAAAAGCATTAATTTATATAAATTTTATAAATATTTTAATATTTTAAAAAATTAACGTCACAATCCAACCGATAGCTAATATAAGTTCACATGATACACACTGATTTAGAGCACACAAAATAGAGAGCCACAAAGCGAAAAATGTTTCTTTTAAAAGTTTTATTATTCTTTATTTTCATCGTATTTTATTTACTTTCTATTCTGATGTTAATTCTTTTTAAATATTTTAATTAAAATATTTTAAATATTATTTTTAATAAAATACTACTATTAATAAGAACCATGAACAATAAGAATATAAAAACATGACACGTAGTACAAACGATGAATAAGATAGTATAAATCGATGCACAAAATCATGTCTTTAGAATAATACCAAAAAGGAGAAAACTACAACAACGAAAGAATTCAGAAATAAACAAGATGTTAGAATTGTGTCACTCAAATTCTTGTGAAAATAAAATATAAGTGGCAAGATAGGGGGATTTACAAGTGACATCCGTATAGAAGTCTACTTCCTCTATTTGATGTTGATTAGAATAAGGTGTTTTAACCTTACTATATTACTTCTATTTGACTTTGATTAGAATATAATTTTACAAACCTATAAATAGACGTAGTCGTCTCTCCTCTTGTATTATTTGAATTCGACATAGTGAATTATCTTCTTCTCTGCCTGTGGTTTTCTTCCCGAAAGGGTTTTCACGTAAAATTCTGTGTGTTATTCTTCTTCTTTTTCGATTCTTAGCCATTATCAACGGTCTAATTTTTTACAAACTAGTATAAGAGTTTTTGAGTTGTTCATCTCGATCATGGTCATGACGTATTTGAAGTATGAAATTTTGATGTTGGATCGCAACACCAGATTCGCGTTGTAGTAGATAAAGATACAGGCAGCTCTTGCGCAAATGGACTTGGAGGATGCCCTACTAGGGGTAGATAAGATGCCTTCAACATTGACAGAGGAAGAGAAAAGGCGTAAAGATCGAAAGGCATTAATACAATTACATCTGCATTTGTCTAATGAAATTTTACAGGATGTGATGAAGGAGAAGACCGCCGCTGCATTATGGAAGAGGTTGGAGCAATTATGTATGTCGAAAACTCTAACCAGCAAGCTGCATATGAAACAGCGTCTTTATGCTCATCGTTTGGAGAAAGGTGCTTCTGTGCACGAACACTTAACAATGTTTAAAGAAATTCTCTCGGATCTTAAGGCCATGGAGGTTTAGTATGATAAAGAAGATCTAGGGCTGATTCTTCTTTGTTCATTGCCCTTTTCTTATTCAACCTTTAGGACACGATTTTGTATAGCCGCGAGTCTATCACAGTTGATGACGTTTATGATTTTTTAACCTCGTATGACAAGATGAAACATCTTGTGGTTAAACCCGACTCTCAAGGAGAGGGTCCTTTTGTTCGTGGGAGACAAGATCGAAATACTAATGATGATCGTGGAAGGACACAGGAATGAAATCCTCACGGTAAATCTAAAGGAAGATTGAAGTCTTCAAACAGAGGTAAAACTTGTTACTTTTGTAAGAAGAAGGGGTACATTAAATCTGAGTGTTTTAAATTACAGAATAAGATCAAAAGGGAGGTTGTGAATCAAAAGGGCAAACAACCAGAAAAATCTGGCGAAGCTGATGTTGTAGAAGACTACAGCGACAGTGAACTTCTAGTCGCTTCTGTCAAAAATTTTAAAGTGAGCAAGGAGTGGATCTTTGATTCGGGCTGCACCTTCCACATGAGTCCCAATCGGGATTGGTTTACAACTTATGAAACAATGTTTGAAGGTGTTGTTTTGATGAGAAATAATGCTTCGTGTAAAATCACAGGTGTTAGAACGATTAAAGTTAAGATGTTTGATGAGAAATTTGATTTCGTTGAGTACTATTGATTCAGAAGGGTACAAATACACAACTGAAAGTGAGGTTTTAAAGATTTCCAAATGTTCCTTCGTTGTGATGAAAGGGCAGAGAAAGACTGTAAGTTATATATTTTACAGGGTTTTACTGTTATTGGTGATGCAGCTGCAGATTCCTTACCCTTGTCAGGTGATGTTGTTACTAGACTTTGACATATGTGTCTAGGGTATATGAGTGAGAATGACATGGCAAAATTGAGCAAAAGAGGACTTCTTGATGGACAAGGAATTTGCAAACTGAAGTTCTGTGAGCACTGCATTTTTGAGAAGCAAAAGAGAGTTCGATTCACCAGAGGAATCCATAACATGAAGGGAACATTGGAGTATATTCATTCTGATATATGGAGGCCAGCCAGAGTGCCTTTAATAGGTGGATCAAATTACATGCCAACACTTATTGATGATTTTTCTAAAAAAGTTTGAGCATTTTTCTTGAAGCAGAAAAGCGATGTGTTTTCCACATTTAAGTCTTGGAAAACTATGATTAAAAATAGAAGAGAAAACAAATAAAACACCATCGCACAAACAATGGCTTAGAGTTTTGTTATGATAAGTTTAATGAACTGTGCAAGTTAGAAGGGATCATGAGACACTTGATAGTTTGTCATACTCCTCAATAAAATGACCTTACAGAACATATGAACAAAACAATTATGGAGAAAGGTCGATGTATGTTGTCGAATGCCAACTTAGCGAAGTCATTTTGAACTGAAGCGGCCTCTACTACATGTTTCTTGATCAACCGATCTCCATCTGTTGCCATTGGGAAAAAGACTATAAGAGGTATGGTTTGGTAATCCTGCTAATTATTCTAATTTAAATATTTTTGGGTGTCCTGCGTATGCTCATATTGATAATGGAAAATTGGAATTGAGATTAGTTAAATGTGTGTTTCTTGGTTATAAAGCTGGTGTAAAAATGTATAAGTCATGGTGTCCTAAAAATAGAAAAGTTGTGATTAGTAGAGATGTTGTTTTTGATGAAACTGCTATGCTACCTAACTTATTATCTCTTAAAGACTCTTCAAATAAAGAACAACAAAAGCAAGTGGAGCATCAAATTAATCCAAAATCTAGAATAGAGTCGACTCCTCAAGCTAGTACAGAAAGTCAGAATAGAGTTATTTCTTCACCACAATACGTTATCACCAAAATAGAATTACAAGAGAGATTAAACCTTCAAAGAGGTATGTCGAGGCTGGTCTAGTTGCTTATGCTTTAAATGTGGCTGAAGATATAGATGCGAACCAAAAGCCATCTACTTATTCCGAGATAGTTAGCTATGAAGACTCAAAAAAGTGGATGACTTCCATGCAAGAGGAGATTGAATCACTCCACAAAAATAGAATATGGAATCTTGTGAAGTTTCTTAAGGGCAAAAAGATGATTCATTGTAAATAGGTGTTTAAAAAGAAAGAAGAGACTCTGGGAGTTGAAAAACCCAGATATAAAGCAAGGTTTGTTGCAAAGGGTTATAGTCAAATTCTAGGTGTGGACTTCATAGATGTGTTCTCCCCAGTTGTAAAACATAGTTCAATTTGAGCTTTACTTGGTATTGTGACTATACATGATTTGGAGCTTGAACAGTTAGATGTAAAAACTGCATTTTTGCATGGAGAACTTGAGGAGGATTTTTACATACAACAACCAGAGGGATTTATAGCCTCAGAAAAAGAGGACTATATTTGCTTGTTGAAAAAGTCTCTTTATGGTTTGAAACAGTCACCAAGACAGTGGTACAAGAGGTTTGATTCCTTTATGACTTCTCATGATTTCAAAAGAAGTAGCTTTAACAGTTGTGTTTATTTTAAGAAAAATAGTGATGGTTGTTTTATGTATCTACTGCTCTACGTTGATGACATGTTGATAGCAGCAAAAGATAAATGATAGATAAGAAAGGTCAAATCCCAACTTAGTGAAGAATTTGAAATGAAAGATTTGTGACCAACAAAGAAGATACTTGGTATGGAGATACTTGGTATGGAGATTCTTAGAGATAGAAAAACAAGTAAATTGTACCTAAGTCAGAAATGGTACATTGAGAAAGTTCTTTGCAGGTTCAATATGCAGAATGCTAAGTCTGTTAGTACTACTTTAGCAGCCCATTTCAGAATTTCATCGGCTTTGTCTCCATAATCAAATGATGAGATTGAGTACATGTCACATGTTTCATATTCTAGCGCAGTGAGATCCCTCATGTATGCTATGGTTTGTTCACGTCCAAATTTATTATATGCAGTCAGTGCAGTTAGCAGATACATGGCGAATATTGGTAAAGAACACTAGAAAGCAGTTAAGTGGATTTTGAGATACTTACGAGGTACTACTGATATTTGTTTACAGTTTGGAAGAACTAGAGATGGAGTCATTGGGTATGTAGATGCTGATTTTGCTGAAGACCTTGATAGAAGAAAATCTCTCACAGGTTATGTCTTTAAAATTAGGGGTTGTGCAATTAGTTGGAAAGCCATTTTGCAAACTACTGTCGCTTTGTCTACCACTGAAGCTGAGTACATGGCAATTACTGAGGCTGGTAAAGAAGCTATTTGGTTAAATGGGCTCTTTAGTGAATTAATGAAGACCTTCAAATCAGTACAATATTTTGTGACAGTCAGAGTGCCATCTTCCTTATGAAGGACCAAATGTATCATGAGAGAACAAAGCACATTGATGTTCGATATCATTTTGTTCGTGATATTATTGCTCAGGGTGATATTGTTGTGAGAAGAATTAGTACTCATGATAATCCTGCAGATATGATGACTAAGTCACTTCCTATAACCAAGATTGATCATTGCTTAGACTTGTTTGGTGTTCATTATTGAAGATAAACCCTTAAGGGGTTTCATGGAAGAGGTGGAGAACTTGTTTGTTGAGAGTTCATGATGAAGAACTTGTTCGTTGAAAATTCGTGTCATGGTGGAGATTGTTAGAATTGTATGACCCAAATTCTTATGCAAATAAATATAAGTGGCAAGATGGGGGGATTTACAAGTGGCATCCGTATATAACTCTACTTTCACTATTTAATGTTGATTAGAGTAAAGTGTTTTAACCTTAATTGTTTTACTTCCATTTGACTTTGACTAGAATATGGTTTTACAAACATATAAATAGACATAGTCGTCTCTTCTCTTGTATTATTCGAATTCGACATAGTGAATTATCTTCTTCTCTCCCATGGTTTTTTTCGAAAGGGTTTCCACGTAAAATTCTGTGTGTTCTTCTTTTTCTCTTTTCGATTCTTAGCCGTTACCAACGGTCTAGTTTTACACTAGAGATGCATCATCTTGCTCAAATCGCTAAAAGTTGCATCCTAACATTGCCATCATCAAACTAATTTGATTATGGTTAACTAAGAGAGAATTTTCAAGAGCCCCAAGAGATCCATTACATTAGTGTTGAACAAAAGTTCAAGTCTCAAATGCCAATCCTTCTCCTCCTCATCTTTTATTCCTATTTTACAAACTCCATCCTAGTACTCTATCATGATAAGGCTCTCAAAAATAGTTCTCAATAGATCTGGCGGTACCCTTAATTTGACAAACCTTATAATATATATACGCTAACTAATACGACTAGAAATTAAAATTAAAATCACTACTACTTTTAGAGAAACAACGAACAAAATGAGTCATGAAAGTGTGATAAAAACCACGATAATGTGAGCTGCTATTAGAAGTGATAAGTATTTTATAATATTTTTAATAATTATATATTATGATTTTTTAAAAGATTTTCATTGTTTTTTGAAGCAAAGAGAACAAATATTTTTGACCAACTAAAAAAATTGTTTAAGAAGTTTGAGGAAGGTTAGTAGTTATGGGCAATTTGGTCATAGGACTTGACAAAAACCTTAAAAGTGTTACCTTAATTTTGTAAGTATTTGATCTTTGATTTTAAAAAAGAAAAATTAAGTCATATGTTACCGGTTCAATTGTTTTTGTTATTTTACGAATTTCAATGTTAATGGTTCTACTTTAAACTCAAAGTTATCTGAGTGAGCTCACCATAATACCATTTGATATTTGCAAGACATATTTTGAGTATTCCTATTACTATCATTGTTTCAGTATCAATATGTGATACAATGGAGAAGTTCTTTTTCATATAAAAATGTTAAAGTTTTGGTAACCACTGATTGGTTATATGGATATAGAGGCGTTTATGGGCCGGGCCGGGCACAATTAAAATTTTAAGTTCGTTTGCTAGGTCTGGGCTCAGTTCGGACTGAAAAATAGGCTTAAAATTTTGTTTAAGCCCGACCCAGATAAAAATTTTTATATTATTTTTAAATAATTTTAAAAAATATAATACATAAAAAATACTAAAAACATTAAAATAAATGTTTCCTAACAAATTGATAATAAAATTTTAAAAAAATATGTATACTTAAATAATATTAAGATAGGTGCAACTTAATAAGAAAGTGCCTCTAAAATAGTAACAAAATTAAAAATAAAACAAGAGTTATACAATAACAACAAAATAGTAGCAAAATACTTGTGAAATGGTAGCAAAATATTGAAAAACAATAAGAAAATGGTAAAAAAAGAGAGTAAAAAACAACAACAAAAAAAAAACTACACTTTTTTTTAGGCATATTCGGGGGCTAAAAAAGCCTTACTCGAGGCGCAACTCGTTTTCTAAACGGACATTATTTTTTTGCCCAAGCCCATTAGGCCTATATTTTTACCCAAACCTTCTTATTTTTCGAGCGGGCCTTCAGGCCCAAAGGCCCAACCACCTGTAAGTAGGTCTATATGGATATGAATATATGATATTTATATTTAATAATTACCCTTAAATAATTTTTATTATTTTTACTATATAATAATAAATTTTTATTTTTTAAATGTTATGGTTGTAACCGTCCAATTTTCAATTGTACTGAAAATTTTAATTTTGAGGTTGAATTTCTCAAATCAAGTTACCTCAAAATTTTAAATATGAGGGATGTAAGAGATAGAGTAAAGAATTAGCAAAAAGAATTATTGAGTAATTAGGTAGATAGCTTAGTAATTATTGAGTAAAGACATAATTGTAGAAATAGTTAAATTAAATGGAATTCGTTGGAAGGTTAAGTACATATAAGTAACATTTGGTGTCTTTTCATTTTATGATTCTAATGGAATGCAATTTCTTAGAATGTTACTTTATAATATTTGGTATACATTAAATGAGATTGACTAAAATTCCAAGAAACTTATGTTATCATGTTTGGTTAACTAATTACTTCTTAGGAATGTAATGATAATTTACAAATTTAATATTGTTAACTAAAAGATAATATTCATGTATTTAATTTTTATAATAAATATTATTCTTAACTAATATTTTGATTTAATATTTAATAATAAAATTTAAATGATAATTTTTTAATTTATAATTTTAATTGAAAGTAAATTTATTTCAAATCTGTTTTGCATATATTTTCTAATTATAATAATGTGCATATATAAAACTTTTTTTTAAATAATTGTAAAAAACATTTGGAATCACAATTTTTTTTGGCTAAAGGCTACGTAACACCCCTCACCTAACCCAATCGTCAGGTTCGAACTATAGAATGCCACATTCGTTGTCGGAGTAACAACTATCAAATATACCACAAATAAATTATTCAAACATTCAATCATATTCTAAACACATTCTCATCAGGACATACAATCTTTTTCGAGTCTCAATCGAGCTTATTAAAGCTCTTTTGTTGACCTGAGCATGAAATAGGATCAAGTTATAAAGTTTTAAAATTTTAGGGCCGACGTTGTGACATCTTCAATTTCGTCACGCCACGAAGTTAGGCCACTCAACGTCACGACGTCACATACTGTTGGCTATCGTTGCGACGAGGAAGATTGCTCGTCTGGACGTGGGCTCTGTTTTTGGTAAAATTTAGGCAATTTGGTATCCTATTTCATGTCTACCTCACTAACTCTAGGTTTGGTGCATAATTGTACAACCTTACCTACATAAAATCACGCCAAAGTACATACTAAACATTTCATAATATCATATCAATTCAACCAATCCAAGATAAGATCAATTGAACATCAAAACATACCAATTTAGCATGTTCAATTCAACCTAATCATTCATGTATTTAGCCATCCATTACCATCCTCTTTACTATATTATTTCATATTCAAACATACGATTTTAATGTCATTCACAATGTCACAACAAGTTACCAAAACATACATATACATATACATACACATATACATATACATATACATATACATATACATATACATATACATATACATATACATATACATATACATATACATATACATATACATATACATATACATATACATATGCATATACATATACATATACATATACATATACATATACATATACATACGGACATTAACCTTCTCGAAAATCAAACTTTAGATAAGGTTCAAATCTTATTAACTCTTAAGTTAAAAAAAGCATAACACCTATATACATGACACAAAATCCAGCTTTAAATGATTAAAAGACTATTGAATCAATAATAGAATAGTGTGAGCTTCTCAACAATCAGATAGAAATGTTCTGCAAGTCAACAATCTACAAGGAAAAAGGGAGGCAACAGAGTAAGCATATCGAATGCTTAGTAAGTCCATAAGAAATTTACTTAACTTTCATATGCATTTCAACAAATACATCCAATAAGTTAATTCATTTGCATGTCATGAGCTTATAACACAATCATATACATATGTAACAATTTATCTTATACCATATATAACTAAATCATATTCAATTTGCAAGCATATGTAATTCCATTCATGTTCAATCATTTCAACCATTTCATTTCCTTTTAATTACTATTTTCTCACTCGAGGGAGCCTTAGTAAACTGAAGTTAAATACACGAGACTATAGTGCTCACACAAGCTGACAGTGATCAAGGCTTCTCACACAAGCTGATATATATTTGCTCACACAAGCTAACATTTATGAATCAAGAATTTGCAATAAATGTTAGATCTCAAATAACCATGTAAATCCCTGATCGTTTTTATATTTGACCCTAATGGCATGCCATACGTATCCTAATAATTTACTAAGTTCACACGTGCAACATTATTATTTTCGTATCGTTTCAATCCCTATAATAACATATACATATCATTAAATCATATAAACATTTCATTTCCATTTGGTACATTGTACTTATTTGTAATCACCATATACTTTATACTTTACGATTTAGTCCATTCGATGCCAAAAATCAACCAATTCACATTTATATAACTAATGAACTAATCAAACACAAATAAATCAAAACATGAACAAAATAGTAAGTTCCATATGAAGTTACTTGGCAAAACAAAAAACAAACAATCTTTAAGGACTAATAAGCAATTTTGCCTTTTCTTTCATTATCTTCGTTTTGGTTCAATTCTCGATCTGTACAATAATTTAGTTCAATTTATAAATTGCAAACATCTTATATCATCCTATTATGTGCATGAATTAGTTCAATTTCACTTTTAGAATGCTGCCTAAAGTTTTGCATTTGATTCAATTTAGTATTTAAAATTGCAATTGTAATATATTTCAAATTTGAGCTTTAATAACCGATCTTAATTACACACTTTTAAGGATCTCTACTATCTATAATTATAGAAATTTACACCAATTTTGAAATTTATACACTTGAGTCCCTATGTTCAAAAACTAGCAATTAAACTTTACAAACTAGTCCTTTTACATTTCTAAGTTTAAAATCTAACAATTTAGTACCAATTTCTTCAAGCATTCATCAATGAAAACTTGTATAAAATTTAAAAATTTTACAAATTGGTACATGGACTAGCTAAATCAAGCTCCCACGACCTCAAAAACATAAAAATTACAATAAAATGACTAAATTGAACTCACCTACTAATGACCGAAAGTTTGAGCTTCCCAAACCTTATTATTTTTCTCTTTTTTTCATGAAGAAGAAGATGAACATGAAATTTTTTTTTGTTTTTATTTTATTTTGTCTTTTATAATTGTCTAATGATTAACTAATCTAGAATAACTTAATTAACCTTTAATTAATTAACATTAAGCATAATTAACTAATTTGGTGGATTATTATTAAACTAAGCCTTATTGGATAATATGTTTTGATATAACAAATTAAAATGTTTTTGAATAAAAGAAAAGTTGAGCAATTTGATAAAATCAAGTTGAAATTATTTCAATTGAGTCAAACATTTTCAAATATGTTTTAACGATTTTTAAACAAGTTAGAATTGCTTTAGGAAAAAAAGTATCGATGCTTTTTGTCTAAGTATTGATATTTTACAAGATATCGATACCCCTCTGGTAATGGATACCAAATTAACATTTTGTTTCTTTCAAACCCTGGTAGGTATCAATCTGGTATCGATACTTTTCTTAAGGTATCTATATATTTCCTAAGATATCGATATTCCTGGTTCAACGGTCTCTTATAGGTTCAATGCATAGAAGTCCAGTAGTTAAATGGCCTAGCACACAGCCTGACACACGGGTGTCTGAGGTCATTTCGAGAGGTACACAGCTTGGCACACGGGCGTGTGGCTTGACAGTGTGACCTAAGTTAGTGAGTTACACGGGCATAGACATAGGCTGGGGCACGGTCGTATGTCCCTATTTCGAATGTCCCATGGCCTGAGACACGGTGTGTGTCTCAACCGTGTGAGTCACACGGCCTGGCCACACGGCAATGTGATCCTTGTAGTCCAAAAATTTCAACTTTTTCCTAAAATTTCCAAATGTTTGTCATTTAGTCCCAGACTGTTTCTATAGTATTTTTAGAGCCTCGAGGGCTCGATTAAGGGACGTTATGAATGTATTTGAATGAAATTTGATTATGTTTGTATTAATGTATAATTTGAATGGTTTACTATTCTATTTGTCTGGTAATGCTTCATAACCCTGTTCCAAAAATGGATACGGGTTAGGAGTGTTACAAAAATCGAGTCTTAATTGAGCGTATGAAGCTCTTAAACCAACCCAGAAACAAATCAAGACTAATTTGAAAATTTTACGAAAAGATAGGTAAAAATTAAAAACATGGGTTACACGGTCGTGTGGCCAAGCTAAGGTCGTGTGGTGCTATCACACAATTGTGTCCCGAAACCATGTAAAAGATTGATGCTGTGTAATCCAAGGTCAAACGGCCGTGCTGCTAAGCCGTGTAATAGACCGTGGCCATGTGGATCAACCTGCACCTAAATTCAACAGATCACATTGTCATGCCTTGCACCCATGTATGGCACACGGTCGTGTGGCAGACCCTGTCACAAACCGTGTACACCTAAACGTGCCTTCTAAATTGAGCAATCACACCTAGGTTCACTTATGCCTCAAGTCATGCCATTTACCAATTATCCACCTGTTGAAAATCCTCATAAATATACTAAAACACAACATGAAACATACAAACTAAGTGCCTAACCAATATGCCATCATTGGCACCACAAATCAAGCATATTCATTAACCATTCAAAAGCATAAACACACCTAAAATTTCATGCCTGTTCAATCATGAAGGCAACATTATTTTCCCATGGCCACATTCATTAAACAAAATTCACCAATTAACCAAATACATAAGCAAAAAATCATAAGAAAGATAACATAACAAGTACCAATAATGATTATACCAACACAAGTCACAAACCACCAAACAACCATTATATCTTGCATCATTACACACATAATTCTTACTCAAAATGGCACCAAACATAACCAAAATACTTATATATATCCATTACCATAACCCTATTTACATGCCATTTATAACCTGGCCTAAAATAAGTAAATAACTACTAAAAGAGTTGACGGATAATGTGATCTCCAAAGACGATCCAATCGACAGCTTGAATCTGACAATCTACAAAGAAGAAAATGAAATGAGATAAGCTTACTTAAGGCTTAGTAAGTTCGTATAATTGAACATATCATAACTATTATTTAAAAGCATAATAATTGAAACTAACATGCAACTTAGTATTCCTTTCCATGTTTTATTTTCCTTACCATACCAAATGGTTAGTCATGAACATATAGCATCATCATAACATGTAGATATCAAAATACATGCATGTAACGCGTGGGTTTGTGCAAGTGTACACAGTCGTTATCAAGTAATAAGTAAGTATCGAGTTGTCGTCTCCACATGGATTGTATTTGTGCTAAGTCACTTAATTTGTAAAATTATATTAACAATTTGGTAAATAAAAACACAATATAGTTGAGAAGTGGTGATTAAAATATATTAAACTAAATGTAATGATCCCTAATGCATATTATCCTAAGTATGCAAACTATATGAATGAAATAGATTTTAGTAAAATTAAACACAATTTGCAACAATTATAACATAAATAAACTAGGATAATTACTTTAATTAAACTTAATTTATTATCAATATAATTAATAACATTCGAAAAACGTTCCATGGCAACTTGATCTTTCATGAGTTTGGAAACCACATTAGGTCCTTTCAGAATCCTTTACTTAGTAAATATGCATTTTACTGATCCTTATTTACTAAGGGTTTGAAACAATTTAATCACACAAATCTAAAAAAGTATGCAGATAACAGAGCTTGGTTAGAGTTGTTATGCAACCTCAAATTTAATTGGGTTAGGATCTAAATTGAGCATGCACATTTCAATTATGTGTCCATTAGCCATCGTCTGGCCAGGATCGCTCAGCTAATTCAGGTGCATTTCAAGCACGTATGAATGAAATACAGACTTGACTCTAATTAAAAACATGATCGATTGAGGCACAAACATTATAAGCATGAATCAAATAAATATTATTTAATTAAAGTAATCATCCTAGCTTAAATAAAATTAAGCTAACATTGCTGTAAACAAGAACAAAGAACACATAGCAAACATCTTTATATTAAATTAAAGAAAAGGAAGATTAAACCCAATTTAGAGTGGTTGTCACCCAAAACTTTGACTGACGAGGCTCCTTCGTTCCTTTGCTTTGGTCCTTTGCTGATGGCTCTCCAAGGTGGCCGACCAAGGGTTCTTTAAGAGGTTTAATTGCTAAAATCTCTATAAAGAGATGATGCTAGACGTGGGAATAGAAAAGGCTAAGAGAATTTGGAGAAAAGAGAGAATGATGCTTGAGGGATGATGAATGAAGGAATGAGAGAGTCTTATTTATAGGTGAGGAGAGGGGGGTAGTTTGCTAAAAATAGGAGTTTTCATCTTTTAAAGCATCTTCCATGGGTGACCGACCATAAATTGAGCAAGTTGAGCTGATTTTTCCTTGATTTTTGGTCAATTTGAGTGCCACAACAACTTAGGACTGAGACTCGGTCAATGTCAAATCTTCAGGTAAATCTCTAATTTCTTCAACTCTTTAAGGACCTTGTGCAATTAAACCAAAGAGTGGTCTATGGACAGTCATGCGCAGCCGAATTTTGGGGTTGACTTGGTCTCCAATTTGGACAGTTTTGTAATCCAACAAAGCTATCAGACCTGTCCAGAATAAATCAACAAGTTAGAGGACCAAAGAATAAAATTTATCCAATTTAATTAATTAATTAAAAACCCAAATTAATAATGAAATATTTTAAAATGAATTATTAAATATAATTTTATATTTTATTATTTAATTTAATCATGCATGGTCCACTTTATATCTTAAAAAATATATTCAAATTAATATAAAATAAGCCATTTATTGCATGAAAACTATATAATAAAGCATAAAATCATATTTTAATAATTTCTATGTCCTAATTTCATATTTTCACATATTTCATTAATTTATTCAACAATTACTTAGTTTTAACCACGGATTTAAGTAAAAAGGTGATAATTACATAGGAAAAATCCTATATATTTTTTCGTTTACAATATACCATACACCTTCAATCCATGAATAACATATCGTGCGATAAGATACATTTCCAATCATTTCATTAAATATTTTACCTGGAGAACTATAACAAATTAATTTTAGATACACGAGAAAATAATGCTCACACAAGCTGAAAATCAGAACATTAACCATTACTCGATGCTGCTCACACAAGTTGCCGATAATCTACAACAAATGCTAGATTATAGCCATTGGTATGGTATCCACCACCGGAACATAGTACATGATGAATATAAAACCAACACAGAGTTTCTGATAAATATAAATCTAGTACAAAGTACCTGATAATTGTAATCACTGACACATAGTGCCTGATAATCCTTAACGACATGTCATTTGTATCCTAATCATTCACTAAGCTCACACGGGCCTTAACTTATTTCCCATAATCTTTCCATATTTTTAACACAATACCATATTCAACGTGATCATTTGTAAACATTGTAATAACATAACTAATTTCTAATACGTAACATTGCTATAATTTACAATTCAATCCATTGATTCCACATCAAAACTTACCTCAATAAACCATACTAACCTATATACATTATAAATATACTTAATTCAATTTAAATAGTTATTAAATAGAAATAGCCTAATACGAACTTACCTAAATAAAAAAACAATAGGCACTACACCGAGGACTACTCGACGATTTACCCTTTTTCGCGGTTATCGACCGATTGATCCATTTTTTGATGTATATATAATAATTTAGCTCAATTAACCAATTAAAATACCTTAAAATATCTAAAATCATGTATTTTACCCTTTAATGACATTTTACATTATTACCCTTGTAACATCCCGAAGTAGGGCCTGCAAGTATAGGGCCAGGCAAGCTGGGTTCGCTAAGGAGTTTGGCGAACAAGAAATTGCCCAAAAGTGTGACGAATAGGTACTCGTCAGTAAGACTAGTGAACAGGGGTTTTCCAGAGGAAATGACAAGTATGTATACTCTAGTAGCTTGGTGAGTAGGTGTACGACAAGCAAGTTTGACGAGCTAAAGTACGCCAATGAGCTTGGCGAGTAGGAGTACGCCAAAAAAATTTAGTGAACTAAAACCGCCAGTAGGCTTGTGACCACCTCTAGATGTACAAACGTCTAGAGTGTGAATACTGCTACAAAATATATTGAATTGAGGAGGTGTCCTCAAGTATACGAGTTAGGTTGTAATATAGTTTGTTTACAATGAAACACTTGGTAAATATATTGAATTGAGGAGGTGTCCTCAAGTATACGAGTTAGGTTGTAATATAGTTTGTTTACAATGAAACACTTGGTAAATATTCCGAGGATTTTACCCAAGGGATTGTAGTTGCGGAAAACTTCTATTAAGCCAATTACCAAAAATAATTACTAATCTACTCGAGTCATGAATTAGTAGTGTTATTCAAGAGGTAAAATGATAATAACAAACTAAATAAATTTATCTAAAACTAAATCTACTCCTAGGTTCATGTATCGACTTTTCCTATTCCTTGTTTTGACTACGCGAGTTCCTTTTAACCTAGATCCAATTTGTTACCTAATTAATTATTGATGTAGGGTTCTAATCAATCAACTAGTAGATATCCTAGCAGGATCTTCCGATCTTCTACTAAAATAATGAGTCAACAAGGACTAATTATCTTTCGACCTCACAGTCCAGGCTAGTTAGGGGTTAAGGTGTTCACGGATAGGCCATACCAATTTTGGGTTAATTCCAGTCTAAATGACTTCCTAAGGCCATCAAGCCTAGGGTTTAAGTCCTTCCTCTCCCAAATAGCTGATCCACTAAGAAACTCTATCCTTCAATCAATTAATAAGATTAGAACAATTGAAACCATGCAAGATATGTATAAAGCATAAATTGATTCTAATATTTACACAAATATTCAATGAAACAATGTTAAAGAAAGAGATATAAAGAATAGAATAAAGGAAAAGAGATGCTTCTAGATTTATCGATAAAAGCGTGGTTCCGGAACAATCTCCTCTCGCAAGAGTCTCACTTCAGAATAGGATCTTCTGATTACAAGAACATAAATAACCATAAGTAAAAAGTAAGAATAAAAAAAACCTACGAATCAAAACCCTAAAATTGTGTGTTTAAACTGATTACAATGGCCTTTTGCATAGGCTAAACTTGGAATATTAAAGTTCCTAAGATAATCTTGAAGTCCTTAGAGTTCGACTAGGACAAATACTCCTTATTTCCCTAAAAAAATGTAATTAAAATGTGTATGAGTTTTTGGGCTTTGCAACCCTGCAATGTTGCAACCAACCACAGGGGGTATTTCGTGACACAAAAAGGCCATGTCGCGACATCTAGGGTTTTTCTCTAGGACTCATTTTTGGCTTCTATCTTCGATGTTGAGACATCAGTGTCTTGGTGTCGCTACATAGGCATCAGTTTCGACTCAAATATGCATTTTTAGCTCCCGATTTGGCCTACAAGACCATTTAACCTTATTTAGATATATAGAATGTAATAAAAATTACTGAAAAGCATAAATTATACTTTAAACATAAAAACCTAAATATATACTAAGATCCTTAGATTTAACTATTAAACAAGCTAAAGTGATGTGTAAAAAGGATGTAAATCATAGTGTATTAGCTTGGCGAAGCAGTGATCACCAGTGGGCCGACGAAATATAGTTTTGGACTGTGAGTTATAAGTGAGAATGGTCAAAGTAAAGTCATGTCTCAGTTAGGAAAGTCAGCTTACTTTTCTCTTTGTGACATTATCTATGCATGTAATGAATTCCTGCTTCTATTACGATTAGATTATCTTAAGGAAATTAGGACACTTAGAGCCTATAAATTAAGACTTTTCCATTAAGGGAATTTCATATTTTTTTCTCCTAAATTTACTGTCAATCATTCTGTCATCAAGTCCTAAGAGCCCAACACTTAGAAATCAAAAGCCATCTTCAAGAAAGGTTAAGGGAATAACAAAGCTTGTCTAAAGTTTTCAAGCAAATTGGTGAGTGTTCTGGGATTGCCACTTGTATGTGTGAATTGTAATGTTAATTAAGAGCTTAGGATTTTAACCTAATTTCTGAGAGTAGGTCTTTTCTATTACTTTGTTTCATGAAAGTATTTAAATATGTGTTTTCTTGAATAGCAGCATGTGAGCTCTATATGATTATGTGTTTTGCGAACTCTATGCTAAGTAAATGTTCTAAATAACCTTTTGAATCTATTGGATATAATGGTATGCCATAGGATGGTGAATACTCACCTGTATGTTTTATGTTTTGGGCGTTGAGGCCGTTGGACAGGTTAGAGAGATAACGAAATGTTAAGTTTAGTTGCATTCATTGGGACATGTTAGTGTGTTGGAGAGTGTTTAGCCTTGTGCCACACTTATGAGACTATTAAGGACTCATTGAGTCATTCTGAGGTGTTATAAGGAAACCCAATTATCCAACAAGAATGAAAAATTGAATAAGAATGTGATATTCGTGATAGTTTTACTGAATTGTATGACTGTGAGTAATTGCGAATTGAACTTCGAACAAGTATGGTGAATCCTAGTTCGTAGCTCTGTAATCTTGCCTAAGTTTCTACTTAACTTATGTTTTGTGCTTAGTATGTAGGTATTATTGTTTCTTGTATGTTCATCGAGTTTTCAAGTACTTACACTATAACAACTCATTTAGTGAAATCGGAACAGTGGTTTTGGGACCACAAATCTGACCTCAAAATATTTATTTTATTAATATTTTAAGGTCTACAACATGTTAGCAGCGTTGTATAAATTTTTTTTAAGAAAATTTATGATTTGCATGTTTAATTTTAAAAAAAATGACTAAATTGCATAAGGTGCAAAATTTGAGTTCTATAAGTAAAAGGTGTCAAATTGTTATCAATTTGGAATGTGAGTGGCCTTTAATGGTAATTAGACCATTAGTATAATTAGTGGAAAAAGTTGGACATTAATTAAGTAATTATAAAGGTATTTGATAAGGTTAATTTAGTAATTAATAAAATAAACCAAAATTAAAATAAGAAAAAGAATGGAATCATCTTTCTTTCTTCATTGTCCAACTGAAATTAGAAACAAAGGAATTATAAAGGTATATGATAAGGTTCGACCATAGTCCTTTGTGCATGTAAGTGTATTTTTGCTCGATTTTTAATGATTTTTATGTTTTTGGAGTCGTCGTAGCTTAATCTAGCTAGCCCGTGGACTAATTTGCAAAATTTTTAAAAGTATAGGGTTTTACCATGAATGTATATTAGTTTTTTTTATGTTTGATGGATGAAAATGAATGTTTGATGATAGTTGAGCAACTTTTATAAATGAATTTTTTATCAATTTGTCACTTAGGGATTTAAATGAAAAATAGAAAAATGTTCATGGTAAAAATGTGAAATAAATGGAATATAGGGCTTGCTAGGGACTTAATTGATATTCAGATAGGATGGGTTGTTACTAAATTGCAGGAATTTTCCTTTTTATGAGCTAGGGAGTAAGTTGTAATGAATTCAAAATTTTAGGGGCAAAAGCATAATTTTTCCAAAATATGATTTTTGGATTAAATTGAATAGAATGAAATTTGAATGGGCTAAATTTGATTATATAGATCAAGAAAAGCAACGTACGGGTTTAGATCGGGGAAAAGAGTAATTGTTGGATTAATCGATCGTACTACTTAGTTCGTGTTTAAGGTAAGTTCGTACATTTTATTAGTGTTGAATTATGTTAGAATGAAATAATTTTATATTATATTATAGTATTACAACTCTACGAAAACATCTAACGAAGTTTCGACGACTTTCAGAACCTGTTTGAACCTTAGGAATATATAAGATACAAATGACATATCATTAAGGGTTATCGTGTTTTGGGTGCTGGTCTTGTACGTCCTACCTGTGGTTGAGTTTTTGGCATGTGTTGTGGTTACTTGACAGTTTACGTGAGCAGCATCGTGTAGCTACGTCCTGACTGACAGCTTGTGTGAGCAGACCCACTTATGGCTCGAGAGAGAGCAATTATATGAGATATGAGATAGTAGTGGTTTCGACCAAGTGTTAGCACATAGTGTGTGAGATTCCCGAGTATCCAATATTATTCTAATAGTTCAACGGGTATACAAAAGGGAAGGATTGGTATATGCTTCGATTTATAATGTCATGAAAGCATGAGAAAGGTATGAGATGATAGTGATTAAAGATTTCTAGTTGTTCATAATAGTATGAATGTTTATATGGAAAGTATATTGAGCTCTTTGTTGTGTAATGTATTTAACTAAGTTATGTGCTAATTAATAATGTGAATTGCTGTTGGTGCTTAGGCTTGTGCCAACCTATGTTGGATATGTTTATTAATTGCCTTTAAGCTTTTATAATGAAAAGGTAAGTATTGTTTATGATTAACGAACTTACTAAGGATTATATGCTTACTTATGTGATTTCTCCCATGTTTTTAGATAATCGAAGGCTCATACGGGTCGGAAGCTTGTCAGAGATCCATCACACTATCCATCAGCTAAATCGGTAGATTTTGATGATTTTGGGTCATGGTTATAATGGCATGTATTGGTGTCTTGTTTGATGAATTTAGCCGTTATGTGGTCTTGTGTATTATCATTTTGGATGATGAACTAGTTGGTATGATATTATGAATATATATGGTTTTATGTGTGGTTGTTATTTTGATGTGGTGGTGGTTAAAATGATGGAAATGAAATGATGTTTATAATGGTCTAGTATAAATTATTGATTGGCATGGATTGAGGCAGTTTATGATGTGGTTAATGGAAAGATTTGGTAGTTTAAATGTGGTTGGTTTTAGATCAAAATGGTAAGGTGTATGATGGAAAATGGCCCAAAATGGTGTTTGTTGTGCTTATTTTTGGTATATGAATATCATGGAAAATGTGGCATTGAAATTGTTCAATTGGCAGTTTAATTGATGAATCAATTGGTTTGGTGTTTGATTGTTGAAGTTGAGGTGCCATTTTGGCATATTGGTTGAATGGATAGTTTCTATAATGTGTAAGCTTGAATATGCATATGTTAAGTGTGTTTTGAATGCTTGATTATAGGTACATTTGGCTTGTGCAAGAGATATGAGTTTGGGTGAGAAAAATGGCTTGGAAATGGCCAATTTTTCGTCCAAATGGGCTGAGACACAGGGCAGAGACACTGGCGTGTGCCTTAGCCGTGTGTGACACATGGCTAGGTGACACGGCCATGTGTTCCCTGTAGTCCCTTGTAGCTTTCAAAGGGTTGCAAATCAGGCTCTTACATGGCCTAGCAAATGTCTTGGCACATGAGCGTGTGAGGCTATGTTGAAGGGTACACGGCCTGGCACACGGGCGTGTGGCTTGGCCGTGTGACCTAAGTCAGTGAGTTACATGGGCACGGACACGGGCTGGGACACGGTCGTGTGTCCCTATTTTGAATACCCATACGACCAAATACACGGGTGTGTCTCTTAGCCGTGTTAGTCACACGGCCTAGCCACACGACCGTGTGACCCCTACAATTTGAAAAATTTTAACTTTTTTCAAAAAATTTCATATGTTTCTAATTTAGTCCCGATTCATTTCTAATGTCTTTTTAGGGCCTCGAGGGCTCAAAAAAGGGACTGTATGTATCATTTTGGTTGATATTACTATGATTTATGTTGTGGTTTGTTTGTAATAATAAAATGTTTGTTATATGATGTTATACTTCGGTAATACTTCGTAGCCCTAATCTGGTGATTGATACGGGCTAGGGGTGTTACACACACACTTTGCTAAACACCTCAGGTAAGTAGATCGTAAGGTGAACAGTTGCAAGACAAGTGATCCAAGCGAAGCATACATATTGGGAGGGTAGAGAAAGTGAACCCTGGACCATAAAGGCAATATGGGATAATCTGTTTGGGCTTAGATATATAAATCTAATGACCTCGCCTAGTGATTTAGAATATAGAAAATTACTTTGTATCTCTATGTTTTCTATAAAAAGTTAAAATGTGAACTGTTACTGTTTGACGAAAACGTATGATATTTAAAAGATTTATTATATACCAAGTTTGCTTTGATATTCTCTTAATTCTCCTGTTCTTATAACTCACACACACATATTTGTTTGCGAACCCTTTTTAACTCAAGTAGCAGCATGTAAGAACCATATTGATTATCTTTTTGAAGCTCACCGAATTATTATTACAGTTTTTGGTGTTAGAGTGCGAACCTTAAATGTAGTGAACTACATGTAGCAAACCCTTAACATATTTCAATAATATTGCTTAGCAAAGGGCTCTGTTAATCAAGTTCGTAGGATCTAAGTACTTAAGGGGAGTTCGCCAATCTTATTCTGTTTTAAAACCTTATTGTTTTGCGAATCCTGTTCGCTAAGCTAACCCTGTCTGAAAAGAATTAAGAATCTTCGAGTATGTAGCACTTAGCAAAGTCATTAAGTAAACCTCTAGTAGACAAAAAATGAACCCTTATGTGAAACTTTACTTGTTAAAGTATGTGAACCCTCATTTGTTGCAAGCTATTACTAAATGAAACTTGGTTATGTGTTTTTATTAATTGTTTTTACCTTCATGATATTTCCCTACATGTGAGTAACTTATGCACATATTTCATATTTAAATAATAGTGTGATGGAGGTTAGGTTTTGATTTAGTGGAGAGTCACTGTAGTGGCTAATTTGGAATTCCATAGCTTAGGCTCAGCAATCGGACTGGGCATGGGGTGTTACAACCCTAAACATTTACCTTTTATTTAATTTAGTTCCTAAAACCGAAACTTACACATCTATCACAATTAAACCCAATTCATGTTCGCCAAATTCGCTTTGACTCTCTTACAGCCCATACTTAATAAAATGTTACAATAATTTCATACTAAATTGAATATATTTCCAATTTAGTCCTTAAACTTAAAATCAACCAAATTTACTTTACAAAATAGTCCTAAATCAAAGCAACTCTTCAAGCTCAAACATTTAACACCTAAAAACTTCAAATTCATCAATGGTGATTTTTCAAACCTATAACAGTTTTACAAAATAGTCTTTTTACTAATTGGCTTAAGCTAAAACGATCTCAGAAATACAAAATTACTAAAACCGGGTAGGGAATTCATTTATATGCAATAAAACTAAGCTTGGCCGATTCTCAAAGCTTTTACAACAATGGTGTTTCAGTTTTGGTAGGAAAAAAGAAGAAGAAGATAATATCTTTAATTTTTTGTTAATTTTTATTTATTTCTAATTACCTTTTTAACCTTTAAAATTAACAAAAATTTCTTAAAAGACCATACTAAACCGTCCACTGAAATATATAAGGTTTAATTGCCACATAAAACCCTCCAAACTTGATTCTATAACTATTTAGCACATAGAAACTAATAGCAATTAACTTTTGCAGCTTTTACGACCATTTTACCTAATTAACTTGATTCTATAATTCGCTGGTTAAATTTGTGGTTCCGAAACAACTGATTTTGACACCACTAAAAACGGGCTATTACACCCACCTTTTATCATGGGAATCATATTTCTATGTTCATGGAAAAGTTACTTCCATGGGAAAATTAGATTTCAAGGAAAGTAAATAAAATTTGATATACTAAACGTTGGAATCACTTTCCAACTGATTAAATTTCTAGAAAACTTACCGCTTTCTATCATACTATATGCTACCATAGTATAAGGACTAAATTGAGAAGGTAGCTAGAACTTGAGGAGTTGGGTGTATAATTTTGCAAATCCCTTATTGGATATTAAACCATAACCAAATTTATGTTATTGAAATGCTTTGATCTTGGCCATTCATACTTGCTAACTATTATATAAACCAATTTTAACCGTTAGATTTAATCTAATTAAATTAGATAATAAAAGAATAAGGATCAAAAGTGGCCATTTTGATTCATCTTAGTTAAAAAAGTTTGTTTATCATAGCCTTTAAGAATGACAATTATTATGTGTGGTTAAAGTTGCCATGAATAAAGGTTAGAGAATTTAGAGAAAGTAAGTCTTGATTATGGCTGCTTAGTTGTTTTAAGCTTGAATTTTGGTAGGTATAAACTTGCATGGTAAAAGGTTGAGTACAACATCAAGTTTTTTCTCAAGTTGTTAAATATCCATGGATGAAGACTTAATTAACTTAGTGAAAGAATGATGAGAACTTGAGAATTAATTATGTTTTCGTGTAGTGTGGAGTTCCTATATTACAATTCTAAAGTCAGATTTAGATTCGAAAGGGTGGATTGTGAGTTACAAGAATTTCGGATGTTAGAACCTTAAGGGTTCAAAGGGGAAATAGGAATGACATGTTTATTTTGGATGTTTTATATGTTTGGAGATTTGGATATAATATTGTTCCCATATCTGAATTATCATACATAGCTAAAGATGAGGCCATAACGTCGAGGAACAAAGGAAAGATAAAATTGGGCGACAAGTAACAAATTTGTTTTGTGCTATTATAATTTGATTTTCTTACAAGAATCTATTAAGTAGTAAGCTTAAGAATATTAACCTTTGTTGGTGGTATGAAAGGTATATTGTGTTTACTGTAACAATACGCTTTTAGTGGTATCGAAAACAACGGTTTCAGAACCCTGTATTTCGATAATCAAGTTAGTAAATATTATTTATTAATATTTACAAGTCTGTCATAGGATTATATTAAATTTTGGTTCGATAATATTATTGAACTGATAACTAATTAAAAGACAAGGACTAGATCATTGGAAACATGAAAATTTACACATTTTTACATACCTTTTTTAACTTAAAATCATATAGTTTCGATAAAATTCTTGTCGAAAAAATAATTAATTTTTACAAAATAATTAAAGTGCACTTAAAATATAAACATGTTGAATTTCAGTTAATTTTATAATTAATTTTGATTAATTTTGGTTATTTTTGACAGATTTGCACAAAGGGAGAAAAATGGCTTGGCAGACACTGCTAGAAGCGCAAAACCGAGAAGTAATTTGAAGTATCGAGGTGAACTGAATTTCAGCCTAAGATGGTCTAAAATTATATGTATGAATTCATAATATAATTAATTTTAATTTATATCCAATTTAATTTGGGTTGATCAATTATTATTAATTAATTATGAAAAAGTGGTCCAGTTGAACTGAATCGAGTGAATTGAACCGACCAAGAAATGGACAGCCCAAAAACCGTCCCAAGAGCTGACCCAAATCAACTTATTAGATGATTATTTAAGCTTTCAAAAAGGAACTTGAAGACTTGTTCAAGTTGCATTCAAACCCCTCCACAATTGGTGGCTTTATAGATTTGCCCGAAGCCTAAATTAGCAAAGTTGAAAATATCAACCTTGCCACATGGGTGGCCGGCCAAGGGAGGGATCTTTGGCTGATAATTTTAGCTATTTTTAGCAACCCTGCTCAGCTATAAAACCCCCTTAGGCTGGTCATTTGAAAAACACACCTCCAGCATTCATATCTTTCCTCTCTTCTCTCCACTTTCTCTCTTATTTTCCATTCCAAAATTCCCTTGCTCTCTTGTCCGTTTCTCCTCTTGGGAAAGGGGTATTCATCAGATATTTGGAGTAGCTATTAAGTGTTCATAGCAGCCTTGGTCGACGAGGACAACGGAGAAGGAAGAATGGAGCAACTAGTCAAGCCACGGAAAAACGCCGGATTTGATTCTTGTTCCCTATCTTTTTAATTTTTGTTGTTTTTATGCTGAACATATCTATGAATATTTATGTTGTTGGAATGTTTAATTTAATCAATTTATCTTGAATTTAATTCGTGTTAGGTTGATTGCATTTCGTTTGTTAAAATTATTGAAAGTGTGTTTATGTTGTTATAGGCCTCGGTAAGATGCTTGATTAAGTAAAATCATGACTAAGTTATTCTTGCATTACAATTGTTAGGTAACTAATGAATTAATTATTTAAACGATTGAAATTGTAATTAATGGACACAGTACTTAATCAGTGCATGTTTAATTATCTAAGGTAGCTGAGGGTAAGATTAGCAACGGTATTTGACGATACATTTGCCTTGCATAACTTGCAAGATTATTGCGATTAAATTGTTTCAAGGTAAGGATACTTTGTTACCTCACATAGTCTTTTATGTGCTTTTTAAATCGAGTTAATTGTTTGAATTGACATAGGGATATGTAGAAGAGATTATTTCGATTTAATAAGTATGTATGTACAATAACATATTTGCCTATTAAGGTTTGTTTAATCGGTTGAATTGACATAGGGATATAGTAAAGAGATAAATGGATTTATGTAGGTGAGTATGTTCATAAGTTAGCAAATTACCGAGTTGCCGTGAACTTATTCGTAACAATATAAACATGAGTTTAATAATTCTAAGTTAAGAAATGTCATTAATCTAACATAATTATGTCATCTTGATTAAAATCGTATTTTGAAATCGTGCATTTGAGATTTATTTATTTAGTTCACTTAGTTTAAAATCATAGTTTTTAATCACCCTCTTGAAACAAAATAATTTTCTTCACCAAAGTGTTTTAAATAGAATTCATAAATAATTCTTTTCATAGTCTCTGTGGGTACAATAACTCGATATTTACTTGTCATTTTATTACCTTTTACGATTGTGTACACTTGAACATTTCCGTCGTTCCAATCATAAAAAATTGTAAAAGTTAATCGCTTTTGATTTTTGTTATTTAAAAGTGTTTAAAAGGGAATGTTTGGGTTTTATGTGGCAATTTGCCACTTTTTATTAATATTGGACAGTCAAGGCTTGTTTAAATTAGAAATATGTTATGAAAATTAAATAAAAGTTAGTATTAAATAATGTTAAAAGATTGAAAACATAAAAAAGGCCATCATCTTCAGTCTTTTCTTAGCTTTGTTAGAAACATAAAAAACCTATTGAAACAAATTTTAACATCAGATCCTCTAAATGAAGAAGACGAGGATGAATACTTATCTTTGTTAGAAGCTAATCAACGGGATTTAATCCGCAATCCCGCTTTGAATCTTTGGAGTTAGAGAAAAGGGATTATGCCCAACCAAAAGCGTCAATCGAGGAGCCACCTAAATTAGAACTGAAACTACTTCCCTCACACTTGAAATATGTTTATTTAGGTAACTCTTCTGCTTTGCCTGTGATTGTTTCAGTAGAATTAACTACTGACCAAGAAGAGAAACTCATCCTAGTGTTGAAACAATCCAAGAAGGCTATCGGATAGACCATAGCCGATATTCGCGGAATTAGTCCATCTGTATGCATGCATAAGATTATCTTAGAAGATGGTGAAAAAGGGACGATTGATGGTCAACGAAGACTGAACCCCATCATGAAGGACGTAGTCAAGAAAGAAATAATCAAGTGGTTAGATGCGGGTATAATTTACCCCATCTCAGATAGTTCATGGGTAAGTCCGGTCCAGTGCGTGCCAAAGAAGAGGGGTATCACGGTCATTGAAAATGAGAATAACGAGTTGATACCGACTAGAACGGTTATGGTATAGAGAATTTGCATCGATTACCAGAAGCTAAACAAGGCAACTAGGAAAGATCACTTTCTTTTGCCGTTTTTGGACCAGATGCTGGATAGACTCGTAGGGTGAGACTATTACTATTTTCTCGATGGATACTCATGGTATAATCAGATTACAGTAGCACCAGAAGATCAACATAAGACAAAAATCACCTGCCCGTATGATACATTTGCATTTAGGCGCATGCCATTTGGTTTATGTAATGCACCTGCTACATTTCAAAGAAAATTTCTATTTTTACTGACATGGTTGAGAAATATTTGGAAGTTTTTATGGATGATTTTTCAGTATTCGGAGATACATATGATGATTGCCTAGCCAATCTAGCCAAGGTACTAAGGCAATGCGAACAAACAAACCTTGTACTTAATTGGGAAAAAGTGTCATTTCGTGGTATGAGAAGGTATTGTTCTAGGGCATCGGATAACAAGACATGGAATCGAGATAGATAAAGCAAAGGCAGATGTTATTGAGAAAATCCCACCTCCAATATCTGTAAAGGGTGTTAGGAGCTTTTTGGGCCACGCTGGTTTCTATCGAAGATTCATCGAGGACTTCTCCAAAGTTACTAAACCCTTATGCAAATTATTGGAGAAGGACACGACGTTTAAATTTGATGAGGAGTGCTTAAGAGCTTTCAATGATTTGAAGAGTCGGTTAGTCTCGGCACCCATAATAGTCACACTAGACTGGCATTTGCCATTTGAATTGATGTGTGACGCAAGTGACTTCGTGATCGGAGCTGTCATTGGTTAGCGGAGGAACAAATTTTTCATCCCATCTACTATGCGAGTCGGACTCTGATAGGAGCTCAACTAAATTACACGGTAACAGAAAAAAATTACTTGCTATTGTGTTTGCTTTTGACAAGTTTCGATCTTATCTTGTAGGTACCAAAGTGACTGTTTATACGGGCCACTCGGTAATTAAGTATTTTCTTGCCAAGAAAGATGCTAAGCCGAGACTGATTCGATGGGTACTTCTACTTCAAGAGTTCGATCTAGAAATTCAAAATCGAAAGGGAGTGGAAAACCAAGTAGCAGACCACTTGTCCAGATTGGAGCTGCAAGAAGGGAACTTTCCTCTTATACCAATTCGAGAGACGTTTCTAGATGAACACATACTGAAGGTAAATCAGGTCCATAATACCCCTTGGTTTGCTGATATTGCCAAGTTTTTAGCTTGTGGTTTGATGCCGATTGATAAGACGTATCATCAAAAGAAAAAGTTTCTTCAAGATGTGAAATACTATTTCTGGGAAGAACCGTGTTTGTTTAAAAAGTGTGCAAATCAAATGATCAGGAGATGTATGGCAGAAGATGAAGTACATAAGATTTTATACCATTGTCACTCAGCTCCGAGTGGGAGACACTTCGGAGGTACACGTACTGCAGCCAAGGTATTGCAAGCTGGATTCTTTTCGCCAACACTATTCAAAGATGCATATGCTTACGTAAAGAGTTGTGATTGATGTTAAAGGGTCGAAAATGTCACTAGCAGAAATGAGATGCCTCGAACAAACATCATTGAGGTAGAATTATTCGATGTTTGGGGTATTGACTTTCTCGATCCTTTCCCTCATTTTTTGATCACAAGTACATATTAGTAGCAGTAGACTATGTGTCTAAGTGGGTTGAGGCAGAGGCATATCCTAGAAACGATGCTAAGGTTGTAATAAAGTTTTTGCAAAAACATGTGTTCACAAGGTTTGGAACCCCAAGAGCCATCATCTGTGATGAAGGGTCCCATTTTGTGAACAAGTGGTTGAAATGGTTATTAGATATGCATGGAGTGAAACACAAGATCGCTACAGCTTACCATCCGCAGACGAAGGGGCAAGCTGAACTGGCAAACAAGGAGATCAAAGGCATAATTGAGAAGGTAGTTTGCCCGAACCAATGAGATTGATACAAAAGACTGGATGATGTTTTATGGGCTTACAGGACAGCATACGAGACACCTTTAGGGATGTCACCCTATAGGTTAGTCTTTGGGAAAGCCTGTCATCTACCCCTGGAGTTAGAACACAAAGCTTACTGGGCTTTCCAACGACTCAATTTGGATCTTAAAAGTGCTAAAGAGAAATGGATGCTTCAACTTAACGAGTTAGAAGAATTCCAAATGTCTTAATACGAAATGCCAAATTACTTAAGGAGAGACTCAAGAAATGGCATGACAAGCACATTCGAGTTCGAGAAATTTGAAGTAGGTCAGCAAGTCTTGTTATTCAATTCTAGATTAAGGTTCTTTCCAGGTAAGTTAAAATCACATTGGTCCGGTCCATTTATGATTCATCGAGTCTATCCATACAGAGTTGTTGAACTTCAAGGTCAGGGAGGTAATTTTCGAGTTAATGTTCAACATTTGAATCATTACTGGGGAGATAAAATTGAACAGAATCAAATCTCATTCGTTTTATCAGATATTTAATTTTTCTTGTTCTTCTTTTTGAATAAATGATTTAGGGTATATTTTTGGGATTTGTATGTTTAAATAAATTTTGTCTAAGGGATTGGAACTTAAACGGGACCGCTTATGACCTCTCCAATCTTTCCTGGGAATTGATTTTAACATAATTTCCCAAGAAATTATTCCCTAAATGACAAAATAAATTTTTAGTTTTTCAAATAAAAGGGTCAAATTTAATCCAAGTTTTATGTTGCAACTCAATTTTGAATTTTTATTAAGTCTAGGAACTTAATTGAATTTTTTTTAAAGATTTGGTTGCTCTTTTTGTAAATATTAAAAATTAGATGCCACTTTTTGTAAATATTTTCAAAAAGCATCTAGAATAAATTTTTTAGTTAAAAAAAAGATGATAATTATTAATATATAATTATATCCATTATAATATATATTAATTATTATCAGCTTTATTTAGAGTAAGGACTAGTTTTAATTTAATCATATTTTATTCGATAAGTTTTTATCTTAATAAATTAATAGCAAATAATAATTTATTATACATTATATTAATTATTAATTGTTATTTACTTTGAGTAGAATTAGAACTTAGATTTTTTAAGAATTCTACTCTAGCTCCTACTCCTTTCACTATAAATTCCAGCCACCTATTCTTATTTTTTTCATTCATACACCATTCCCTCCAAAAACACCAAAACCCTTAAGTTTCGAAACCTCTTAACAATTCCTAGCCACGACATCGCCCAGCTGATCGGTCAGCAGCACCCTGCGCGTGCCCACTCATGGCCTGTTCAATGATCTGCACACTGCTATCCATCCCTACTGCGAGCTGCTGCCTTGCATACCCGAGCGGCACATAACCCTTTCACCCATCCTTAGCCAAAAACCCCTCAACCTATTTTAATTTGCTATCTTTTGATTCAAAATTATTTTTCTTAAGAGCTCTTAATTTTTACAAAAAAAGGTGGTAAGACTAATTTTTCTCCTAAATTTTAATTTAATTATCTAATTTTTCAATTTATTTAATTATTAATATTTTATATTAATTAAAATTTTGAGAAAATAATTGTTACCATCTTATGATCAGGTTAATCATGCCTCGCAAGAGAACTCGTGCATCTGCCCAAATTGACGAATCACAAAACAAGTTCCACTATGAAGAAGCCAAAGCAAGATACGAGAGTATCTTCAAGAATCAATAGATGCATCCAGAGAAAGGTTTCACATTGAAAGAAAGCAACTATATTGATTTTATGGCGCGTATTCGTCAGGTTGTTGAAACTCTCAATTGGGAGTTGTTTTGTAAGAAGAGACGTAGTGTGGATGAGGAGTTAGTACGCGAATTCTATGTGAATTTGACCTCAAGCGAGTTGACAGAAGTTCCAGTTTGCGGAATCAAGGTACCAATAACTTCAAACGCTATTAATGAGTTCTTTAAATTGCCTGATTTTGAAAACGACGAATATTCCTCCTTGATGAGTAATATAGAGTCTGAAAATTTGCAAAAAATTCTCAAGGAACTTACAGTTCCAGGTTCTAAGTGGACTGTGTCAAAGCAAGGAATCCACACTTGTCGAAGAGAATATTTGACACCACTCGCAAAGGTATGGTTCTACTTCATTCGATTCAGCCTTATGCCTAGCTCACATGGGACTACAATCTCATTTGAGCGAATGGTCTTATTATACTCGATTCTAACTAGGAAGACCATTGATGTGGAAAAAATCATCCCGAGGGAAATACAGAATTGTGCCGTTAGACGTTCACGTTTTAGCCCATCTTAGTTTTCCTTTACGATAACAATTCTGTGCTTGAAAGCTAAAATTCTTGCTAACGTAAAGAAGACAAGCTATAGCCAGGGCACAATTACAGATTGAGACCTCTATCAAATAGCTGGAGGCTCTGTTCTACAATAATGAGTTGAAGAAAGTGAGGGTCCCGAAAAAAAAAGAAGAAGAAGATCCCACAGAGATCGAGCCAGTGCAATCGACTGAAGTCCCTGATAAGGTGGAACCAATGGAACCAGAAGCTGAACCTGATATCGAGACTTCAATGTTCAGAGCTCAACCACCTCGCCCAGATCTTCGAGATGAGCTGTGAAAGTTGATAGACATAATGCAAAATATGCAGTGGCAGCAACAAGCTTACTGGAAATACTCAAAAATAAGGGATGACTCGATGAGAAGTGCTCTTACGAAAATTTATAATGACCCATTTATTTTTGTACCTGTGTTTCCAGATTACATATTTAAACCATGGATCCCATTATCGAAAAAGGAGCGAAGCGAGTCATGCAAAGACAATAATGATGGAGCAAAAGATGAGTCGAATTCGGAAGGATCTGCAAATAAATAAAGGTGGGATCTTGACTTTATTTTATTTATGTTATTAGGTTATTTTAGGATAAAGTTAAGTAGGAATTTTTGCATAATAAAAAAAAAGATGGAAATCATTAATAAAATTGAACAAGTCGCGAAGTATAAAGTGTGGCAATAGATATATACATGTCTAGGATTGGATTTAGAAAGAGCTTGGTACTTAAGCAGTAAAATTGACTCACCTCCTCTTTTCTAGAATCCTACCTGGTGTATAGTATCTATTCACTTTAAACAATTAGGACATTGTTCATTTTAAGTACTGGGACCGAAAAATTGAAATTATTTCTACTCAGAATAAATAGTTCTTTTAATTATGATTAGGATATATTTTGTTTAAAAATTTGAAATTTTGTTAAGTATGATAAACTTCAGTATAAATAAAGTTCTATTATTTCAATAAATTGTTATGTTAGCTAAATAATGATATAAATTTATTTTTAATAAAGCATGCAAATCGCACCATAAAATTTTTTAGTTCCTTAAGAAAGGTAGGCATGCATGAAAGTTTAAGTCTCTAGAATTGACTTAGTAGTTTCTTGAGGCGAAATTCTAGGAAGCATGGAATGCTGAAAATGATTTAGGCAACTCTTGTTTGGACCGTTTGAGCCTTTCAAGCCAACCTTGATGAAATTTTATCTTTTGAAACCCAACTTTGAGACTATCTGGCCTAATTTTATTTAGCCAACCTTGATGAAATTTTAGCCTTTGAACCCTTCCAATATTTAGCCATCACTTCTCTCTTAATTATCTTTAAATTGTCCCAAACACTAGACTCAGTACTATTCAGAATATTCTTTGAAAATAAGTTTGGGGGAGTTGAAAAAAGTATCAAATGCTCTAAAAATTGTAGTACATACAATAAAATACTCAAAAAAAAAGAACACATGTACTTGAAAGAAAATAGATGTACAAAGGAGCATGTAAAAGTAAAGTAAGTTGGTGTATTGAGGGGAATTATTCCAAAGGTTCGATTGAAGCTGAGTCTAGGGTTTAAAAGCCTAAATTTATCTATCTTTTACCTACCTCTAGCCTAGCTACGTTACAACCTTTTTAAAGACCTATTGATTTAAGTTTTCAATGCTACCTACATTAGTGGAGAGAAATTGCTATGTTTAACATATGAAGGCATAAGTTAAACTTAATGATTGCAATTTAATCTTGAATAAGGAAATAAAATCAAAATTTGTAAGGGTTAACATGTATGGAGACGAACTAAATTTCAGCCTAAGACGACCCAAAATTATATGTATTAATTCATAATATAATTAATTTTAATTTATATCCAATGTAATTTGGGTTAATAAAGTATTATTAATTAATTATGAAAAAGTGGTCCAGTTGAACTGAACCGAGTGAACTAAACCGACCAAGAAATGGACAACCCAAAAACCGTCCCAGGAGTAGACCCAAATCAGCTTATTAGCTGATTATTTAAGCTTGCAAAGAGGCCCTTGAAGAATTGTTCAAGTTGCATTCAAACCCCTCCACAATTGGTGGCTTTATAGATTTGCCTGAAGCCTAAATTAGCAAAGTTGAAACTATCAACCTTGCCACATGGGCGGCTGGCCAAGGGAGGGCTCTTTGGCTGATAATTTTAGCTATTTTTAGTAGCCCTCCTCAGCTATAAAAACCCCCTTAGGCTGGTCATTTGAAAATCACACCTCAAGCATTCACATCTTTCCTCTCTTCTCTCCACTTTCTCTCTTATTTTCCATTCCAAAATTCCCTTGCTCTCTTTCCGATTTCTCCTCTTAGGAAAGGGGCATTCATCAGCTATCTGGAGTATCAATTAAGTGTTCATAGCAGCCTTGGTCGATGAGGACAACGGAGAAGGAAGAATGGAGCAACTAGTCAAGCTACGGAAAAACACCGGATTTGATTCTTGTTCCCTATCTTTTTAATTTTTGTTGTTGTTATGCTGAACATATCTATGAATATTTATGTTGTTGGGATGTTTAATTTAATCAATTTATCTTGAATTTAATTCGTGTTAGGTTGATTGCATTTTGTTTGTTAAAATTATTGAAAGTGTGTTTATGTTGTTATAGGGCTCGGTAAGATGCTTGATTAAGTAAAATCATGACTAAGTTATTCTTGCATTACAATTTTTAGGTAACTAATGAATTAATTATTTAAACGGATTGAAATTTTAATTAATAGACACAGTACTTAATCAGTGCATGTTTAATTATCTAAGGTAGCTGAGGGTTAGATTAGCAACGGTATTTGATGATACATTTGCCTTGCATAACTTGCAAGATTATTGCGATTAAATTGTTTCAAGGTAAGGATACTTTGTTACCTCACATAGTCTTTTATGTGCTTTTTAAATCGAGTTAATTGTTTGAATTGACATAGGGATTTGTAGAAGAGATTATTTCGATTTAATAAGTATGTATGTGCAATAATATATTTGCCTATTAAGATTTGTTTAATCGGTTGAATTGACATAGGGATATAGTCAAGAGATAAATGGATTTTGGTAGGTGAGTATGTTCATAAGTTAGCAAATTACCGAGTTGTCGTGAACTTATTCGTAACAATATAAACATGAGTTTAATAATTCTAAGTTGAGAAATGTAATTAATCTAACACAATTATGTCATCTTGATTAAAATCATATTTTGAAATCATGCATTTGAGATTTATTTATTTAGTTCACTTAGTTTAAAATCATAGTTTTTAATCACCCTCTTGAAACAAAATATTTTTCTTCACCAAAGTGTTTTAAATAGCATTCATAAATAATTCTTTTCATAGTCCCTGTGGGTACGACAACTCGACATTTACTTGTCACTTTATTACTTGTTGCGAGTGTGTACACTTGGACATTTTCGTCGTTTCAATCATAAAAAATTGTAAAAGTTAATCGCTTTTGATTTTTGTTATTTAAAAGTGTTTAAAAGTGAATGTTTGGGTTTTATGTGGCAATTTGCCATTTTTTCTTAGTATTGGACGGTTAAGGCTTGTTTAAATTAGAAATATGTTATGAAAATTAAATAAAAGTTTGTATTAAATAATGTTAAAAGATTAAAAACATAAAAAAGGCCATCATCTTCAGTCTTTTCTTTTTCCCCAATTGAACCACCATTTTAGAGTTAGGAAGTTTCAGCCAACCTCTTCCTTTTGCATGTAAGTGGTTTCTAAGCTCATTTTTCGTAATTTTTTTTTGAGATCATTATAGCTTAATCTAGCTAACTCGGGTATCAAATAGTAAAGCTATCAAAGATTTTAAAAATTAACATTGTTGTTTTTGAAACTTTTTTGATGTTTAATGGTAGAGTTTGAAGCTTTGATATGAAATAGGACTATTTTGTAAAGTGGAATTTGTTAGTTTTGAATTTAGGGACTAAAATGAAAATATTTTGAAATTAGCATGAAATTTTTATAAATATAGGTGCTTGAGAGTTTATAGGTACGAGATATAAATCATATTAAAAATTGGGGTATATATGTGAAAGATATGCTTGTTTCGATTTTAGGGACTAAATTGAATAAACTGCAAGATTTTTGGAAAAATTGTACAAAGTGATAATAAGATATCATATGCATTAAATAAACTATTATAAGGTATTTGAACTGATCATTTGAAATGAATTACTATATAGATCAAGAATTGAACCAACTGGTAGATAATCAAGGAAAAATAAAAATTACATAATAGTCCCTGATACTTCCACTATTGTTGATTTCACCAGGTAAGTTCATATTTTATAGTTAAGTCTACATGAGTAATGTATGTGTTTGAATTGTGGGTTTATATTATGTGACAATGTTTTGAATTGTACTTAAAATGTTACAAAAGGTGAGAAATGGACTGAATTGTAAGGAAATGATTAAATATGTTAAAAGTGTTAGGATGAATGTTTTATAGGATAGGATACAGTTGGCATGTCAATAGGGTTAATTGTGCATTGTACAAGACTATAGTTGAGATATGATTGATGTACGAGAATATACTGATTGTACTGAAATCCAACATTTGCTGCAGATTACCGATTCTGTCACTACGAAGACCACTATTATTGATTATCTGTATGGAGATCAGGTTTTTTTTGGAGGGATGTGTAGCCTATAGGCTTGGCACTCAGTTACCAAGTGCGTATTGGTGGTATAATTCATTTGAGCAATCAGTTGTGTTTTGGGTGGTTACCCGCATATTCATATATGTTTATTATAGTTCATTGGGCTAAATGGTTATTGTAAATGAGATATTGATTGGATGGTAATGTATATTATGTAATAAAATATGGTTGTATAATGGAATGATTTGGAATTCGATGGTATGAAATGAAATGAAATGCTATATGATTGGAAGTAATGCACTCACCTTGTGAATGTGAAATGTATTGGCAGGAAATTTGTTTAGTAGATAATTTATATATTACTGTGTTGGGAGGTGAGTTTCAATGTTTCAAAACTTATGAACTTATTAAGCATCCTTAATGCTTACTCTGTTTTGCTTTTTGTTTTCTATAGTTGACATTTTGCAAAACGCATCTATCGGATCACCCTAGAGCTCACACTATCCAACAGTAGTTTTGGTAGATTATGTGGCATGTATCTATGTTTTAATATGTAAAAGTGTCTATTTTTGGATGTTAAGAAGAATGGTTTATATATGTAATACTTTTTTTAAATGTTTTGATGATATGTATACAAGACTTGCAATATAAATGTGTTCACTTTCTAGGTTCATGAGTTGAACCAAAAATGATGTTAGTTTGAACCAAAAATGATGTTGGTTTTGGATGTCTTAATATGATGTTTTGTAATAACTTGCCGACAAAATCTCCATATTTGGTTACTGTTTGGCATATAGTTGGTAAAATAAAGATAAATATGAGTAAGTAAAGTGTTTGTCTTGGCTAAGTATACGATTCTATGTATTGCGCCATTTGGCGAACTCCTAGTTTTGGCAAGTTCTGTGGTTTGGCAAACTCTTTTGTTAAGCTTCGCCTAATCCAAATGCCTTGGGTGAAATCGTTAAGTACGTAGCTGTTTAGATATTTTTATTGTTCTAGTATGGGGATTTAGTTAGTTAAGTTGAGATTTAGATAGAATTGAACTAGACTACTATAGATGATAAGACTTAAATTTGTTTAAGTGCACTTAATCACAAGAATCAATAGAGTTAGTGGAATTATTTTAATTTTCCACTAATTCTTGTCTCCGTTGCTTAAGTATATAAGATTAGCGATAGTATTTCTGAACACCTTTACGTTTTCTTCTTTTTCCTTGATTTTCTTTGAAACTATATGAAAAAACTTAAGTTTAGAAAATCTCTTTGAAGTAAGGTTCACAACATTCAGCTAACTTCTACGTTAGTACCAGCTCACTGGTAATTACTGATGAACCCTGTTATCATTTAAGTCATTAATGTGTTTTCATTCTACATGCATAAATGTTAAAATGGTGTGTGAGGAAGGAAACTTCCTGGTTTTGGATTAAGTGCTGGTCATTCTTGCATAAATGTTTAGATTTGATAGAGTTATGGTCTGATGTGTATAACTATCTTTCTTTTAGCTTAAGAAGCTAAAGAGGGCCCAAGTGATAAAGGTAGAGGACCTGCTTTGTTATTTTATGCTAGAATTTCTGGTGAGTTCCTTTTTACTTTCATGTGTTGTAAGTTTTTTTTATTTTATAATTCGTGTAAATGGATGAATATTTTATGCATGGATAGTGATTATCCAGAGTCATTACTCTGATTTTAGTTTGTTTGTAATATGAAGTAAACCCCATCCTTCATGTTTAAGCCACTACTGATACGAACCGGCCCAAGGACTCCGCTAACTCCAATCAAGATTCCCTCAAGCTCCCTATTGGACAAATCACTTGAGTTCGAGCTAAATGATTTAAAGAGTCAAACTCAGCTTTAGTGGATCGAGTGTGGGAGAAAGCTGCAAAGGAGCTTACTAATCAAGTGTTAGATGATTCCACAAGGAACATCTACAATTTGTTTAAGGCTGAATACGAAATTAGCTAGTTAACTTAGCTAGCTAAACTTAAACATTTTAATTATTTTAGCTAAATTAATTTAGTTTATTCTCCTGGAGTTTTAATTACCTGTTTGAATACTTTTTATTTAATTAAGTATGTACTAGCTAGGACGGCGTCCAAAGCATGTTTATTTCAGATTTATTAATGTGTCTCATTTTTGGACCGATTTAAGGCATGAGTAGTTATTAGCTTACTTAATGTTGTCCTAGTCAAACACATATTTATTTGTGTTTAATTTGTCCTATTGAAGCTTTAACCGTGTGTGTTTAATTGTGTCTTACAGGTTGCTGCAAAGGAGTAGCTCACATCCATCCATGCGGCTGAATATACATGAATCTAGTTGATTCATTGTAGCTCATTAAATATGGAGCATGCACCCGAATTGTGCATGAATGTTGGGGAGCTGAATTTAGCTGAACATTCATGTACTTAGCTGATACATTGAAACTATTTAATTGACGAGCAACTTACTTGATTGTGCATGAACGAAGGGAGTCATTATTCAGCTGGATGTTTATGCATCTTGCTGATACAATGTAGCTAATTAATGAAGGATTCATGCACCCGATTGTGCAGATACCTTAGGGCTGCTTAGTGCATTCATCAGCTAAATTATCCATGAACCATTGCCAAATATTATGAGTTGATCAACTAGCTTTCTAAGTGATTCTTTGATTCCTGCTGTTCACACCTACATAACCAAATGTTCACACTTAAAAACCATTCGGCTGCCAACAAGTTCATTAATCAGCAAGCTTCACATTTGGCGCACCTACAACATCAGCTCCATTCACTGAATCAAGCTACATTCAACTCACCTATTGAAGCCATGAACCAAGATCAATCAATGATTGCATTCACCGAGTTCATTGGATTGTTTGCCTTGCATTCAAAATAGAAGAGAGCGTAAAAAAGAAAAAGAGACTGAAAAAGAAACGAGTGAAAAAGAAAGAGGGCTTGAAAAAGAAACGAGTGAAGAGAGTAATCAAACAAAAGGGAGGACTATTCTTGCTAACCGAAATTCAAGTTTGCCTTGTGATTTCTCTTCATTTCAGGTTCATAAAATTCCACCCACAGACAAGTTCCAGCTTCACTACCTTGCCAATGAACGACAATTTCAATTGATTGAAATGAGTAAATTGGAGAGTAAAAATGTACTTAACGTTTTGTTTGTCTCAAAGAAAGTTCTTACAATGGTTTGCTTTGTTGTTTAATCATGAATAGAATTGGTGAATCTGTTTTGAAAAGTGTCTTGCGTTATTTCTTTCATCCTTTGTTTTGTATTAAAATGCAAGATGAATTGAGTTTTGTTGCTGCACCTAATCCGGATAGTGTATTGAATTTGATTGCCATATTTGATTCACAATTGACACAAGAAGACTTTAATCTATTCGATTTAGGATGCCATGAGAGTTCTGTAATTTTATGTAAGTAAATTTTGTGGATACCGCTGCCTGTTCAATGGAATTTTGAAAGTTTTGAGTGCTTACACCGGCAATGTCTAAATTTTATTTGTAAACCTGATTGTATGGTTGCTAAACTATGTCTTTACATTATTTTCAAAAATAAGTGAGCAAAATCAATGTGAGAAAATTTTATGGAAATTGTTGTCTATTCGAGGAAATTTTGAAAGTTTTGATTGTTTGTACATACATGTGCCTAAATCTTATTTGTTTAACATTTGTGAATTTTTGTTGAACGAAAAGTTTTCATTGCATTCAAAACCAAGCGATCAGAACCATGTGTTTAACCCCGGAGCATGTTTTCCTAGATTGTTATTAAAAGAAGTTGAGCATCGTAGTTCTATCTTGTATAAACATGTTGGCCACTTTCATTTGTTCCATAATCTAACATTATTTTCGAAAATAAAATGTGTGAGCTCTGCTGGTGTACAAAGTCAAAATCAATTCTTTTATTGTGGAGATTATCGTTCCTTATTATGGTTGAAAGGATTTAAGCATGTCTTGCATGATTATAACCTTCAACTACTTCATGTCTCTTCTATGTTGACAGCCGTGAAACTCTGGAGTCAAATAGAAATGGTTCCGGAGAGATTTGTGTTCAACCATTTTAATTTAAGGAACCGTGAGCAAAAAATTTATTTTCCAGCAAATGGCCCGATTTAATAATAAACCGTTTTGAAGTAATGTTACCTAGAGACGATGTTCCGTTACAAGTGTTGGAGCCAATTCTTGATGCATATCAATGAGACCTACTAGGTAAGTCTCATGCTGATGCGAGTTTGAACGTATCTAATTTTTATCTTCTTGATGTAGGCGTTGATTTGAGTACAAATTGCCTTGAAGAGGGGGGAATGATACGAACTGGCCCAAGGACTCTGCTGACTCCAATCGAGATTCCCTCGAGCTAAACGATTTAAAGAGTCAATCTCAGCTTTAGTGGATTGAGTGTGGGAGAAAGCTGCAAAGGAGCTTGCTAATCAAGTGTTAGATGATTCCACAAGGAACATCTATAATTTGTTTAAGACTGAATTCGAAATTAGCTAGTTAAATCAGCTAGCTAAACTTAGACGTTTTTAATTATTTTAGCTAAATTAATTTAGTTTGTTCTCCTACATTTTTAATTACCTGTTTGAATGTTTGTTTTATTTAATTAAGTGTGTATTGTTTTATTTGATTAAGTGTGTACTAGCTAGGACGACATCCAAAGCATGTTTATTTCAGATGTATTATTGTGTCTCATTTTTGGACTGATTTAATGCATGAGTAGCTAATCAGATTACTTAATGTTGTCCTAGTCAAACACATATTTATTTGTGTTTAATTTTTCCTATTGATGCTTTAACCGTGTGTGTTTAACTGTGTTTTACAGGTTGCTGGAAAGGAGTAACTTACATCCATCTATGCGGCTAAATATACATGAATCTAGCTGATTTATTGTAGCTCATTAAATATGGAGCATGCACCCGAATTGTGCATGAATGTTGGGGAGCTAAATTTAGCTGAACATTCACGTACTTAGCTGATAAATTGAAGCTATTTAATTGAAGAACAATGTACATGATTGTGCATGAACGAAGGGAGTCATTATTCAGCTAGATGTTCATGCATCTTGCCGACACAATGTAGCTAATTAATGAAGGATTCATGCACCCGATTGTGCATGTACCTTGGGGCTGCTTGGTCCATTCATCAACTGAATTATCCATGAACCATTTCCGAAGATTATGAGCTGATCAGCTAGCTTTCTAAGTGATTCTTTGATTCCTGTTTTTCACACATACATAACCGAATGTTCGTACTTAAAAACGATTCGACTGCTAACAAGTTCATTCATCAGCAGGCTTCAAGTTCAGTGCACCTACAACATCAACTCCATTCACCGAATCAAGCTACATTCAGCTCACCTATTGAAGCCATGAACCAAGACCGATCAACAATTGCATTCACCGAGTTCATTGGATAGTTTTAGCTGGACATTTAAGTTAGCTTAATTATTTTGATGTTTGACTATTCGGATGGTCATATCACAGCCTATAAATAGTTTCTCTTGGAAACTTTGAAGGGATATTTTGACCTTTGATCATATATATGAAATATAACTTTGTGAGTTATTCACTCTCGTTTTTCTTTGAGATTCAACTTGACTTATCTAGCTAAGCTAGTGGCGTCAACCTTGTTTGATTTTTGAACTTATCACTCATCCGAGTGTGGCGTTCATCTTTGATACCGTTGGTTCCTATCTCATTAGATAGTGGGTCACGGTCCGATTTCAGTAAAACCATTTTCACCTTAAAACTTATAAGATTCGGGTCCTTAATCGCTATTAAGGGTTCTTTCTTGTTTTAAGTCCATTTATCCATCTTTACACCAAACTATATTATGCTTATTCGCTACTTATTTAAAATATCTTCTTAAAACTTAGCCTTTTGTTAAACCAAAAATAAAACTACTTATTTTACGACCGGGCAAACAAACGACTCAATTACTTCCAATAAGTGAGTTTGTATCAACTACCATTTGCTTCTGATATTTATGATATGATCTTATATGTGATAATGGAAATGAGAAGATATGTTTTTGTAGCGTTTGGTAGGGCAGCTATACTGCAAACCGAATTGGCAAATCATAATAAAACATGCTATTCTAAATGAAAATGATATGAAGATTTAAGGGGGAGAATGTATGTGAATGAGACTATATGATATGCTTCTGATTCTAAATTCTAGGTATGTGGTTGGCATGAAGATGGGTTGTCTGGGGTTGTGTTAAATTGGCATACCATATAGATATAAGTAAGTTGGCGTATTGAGTTTATATGTGTTTAGTATACGCCATTAGGCGTATTATATCTATCATGTGTAAGTTCCTCTGAAAAGTTCAGTTGTATTGTAAGAAAAGATATATATAAAGTCTCTTTGGAACTCACTAAGTTCACGTGAACTTACTTTGTTGCCTTTTTCCTTCTCAAGCTTGCTGATTGAAGAAGAATTTGTTAGAAGGACTATGCTAAAGTGTTGTTACTATTGTGAGCTAACTGTTTTGTTATGTATCATGCATGAGTTGTGGGGGTGGCATATAAATATATTTTGGAAATGAATTGTATAAAGAACTTTCATTTTGATAAGACTATTTTTATGAGATATTTATTAAAAATCAAAGTTTAGAATTAAAGTTTTATACTCTATTTAATGAAGTTGTTCTACCTGAACTTATATGTCATATGGCTTGAACGTTGTTACAATCTGTTAATGATTTCATTTAAACTTTAGTAAAGCAACAATTATAATATGTTTTACATTTATAACCTGTAAAATTTTGTAAATTTTTGCCAAATTATTTTGTTATAAGTTAGCCAAGTGTTGAGTAGTGACACATCATACTCATATCCTATTAAAGGGTCAGGTTTGACATATTACAAGTTGGTATCAGAGCCAAGATTGAGTCGATTATCAAAAAATTAAAGTTTGAGTCACACCTCATCATGCATGATACGTCTCTGGCTCAGTCCTTATATTTTAAACTAATATGAACTTTCTTGTAGTGTTGATAACCATGTCTAAAGGCTCTAGAGAAGCGAGTATAAAAGAAATTGAAAGTCATGTTCCCCTGTTCTAGAACAAGCACATGCAGTTAGAAATGCTTTTAGAAATGTTTTCTTCATAATGATGACACAAATGTTTGACTAGTTTATGAGGAATACTCAAGCGCTCCAACCTCAATTGCCTCAGCAACCATAACCAGAAGTGGTTCGCCCAACACTACCTGCACCACTAGTCCCGGTTGCAATTCCAACTAAAGGAGACGCTGTGAAAGAAATTCGTAAGAAGGGTGCTAAGAAATTTCTTGGTGACAAAGGTGATGATCCCACTGTGACTGAGCAATGGTTGTCTCGAGTTTTTAGATTGATAAATGAATTTAAATGTACACTAGGAAACAGTATCTTGGGTGCTATATCATTGCTAGAAGGAGAAGCCTATCAATGGTGAGAAATATTGACCAGTGTGACTCCTGAGGAAATGATTGATTGAGAGTTCTTTTTGGAGAGTTTTAGAGAAATGTATATAAACGAAATGTATGTAGAGCTAATAACTCTTGAAAAGAGTTATATGTCATGCCTTTAGACTTGGTTAATTATTTGTATTCAGGTGAATTTAGTTGCATTTTAGGATATTATATTAGTATTTTTAGGGCATTACATTAGGGAGTTTGGGCTGTGCTTAAATGTTATTATATGTTACTTTTAATTGTTTGCGAGAAGGATTTGTTTGTTGATTGAGTGGTTGGTGCAGAATGAGGAAAAATGAGTAAATGAGTGACAGTTTGTCATGGAAAAAGGTTGGATAGTTTGCCAACACGAATGTCGTGGCAATGCCTGGAAGAGACCCAATCAAAACTTAGCTATTATCGACCTTGTTGTAAGTATATTAGAAAATTCAGCCTAAAAAGAGGAAAAAGATCATGGGATCATTGGATGATAGGCCTACTCTAAAGGACGAGATATAAAACCCAGAAAGAAGAAGAAAAAAAAAGGTAGACAATTAAGGAGACAATTAAAAAAAAAGTTCATTGGACGGAAGTAGAGGATAATGGTTGAGAACAAGGCATAATCATAAGGGAGAAGAAGAAGGCAGTTCCTCTTGGCCACCGTTAGATTACGGTGCCGAAGCTGTGGGGTTGGATAGGTGAAAGCCATATTTTTGAAGTTCTTCTTTTACTTCTTTATTTACTATTTTGTGAATTGAATTGAGAAGAATGACGTTGAATACTATTTTGAATTTGAATGTTATTTGCCAACCAATGAGTTAATCTTATAGGGTTGGGATTGCTGGATGAAACCTTTATTTCCTTTAATGACTAAAGCCTAGATTAGTTTTAATTTAATATTTCATTCGACGGTATTTATGAATTGTATACGTATAATATCTAGACATAGATGAATGTGTAGCATGTTTAGGAAATTAATCTAATACTAATTGGGTTAGGTTAGTTAGATCACAATTGAATGATATGAACAAGTATTTGACCGAATACTTGTAGTAGTATTTAGACATAGAGCATTGTTCCATACGAAAATAAAACAAAACAATGCTGGGTATCGTGCTAAAGGCCTATAGACATATATCACTTTAGGCAAGGTAACTTGAGGTCTTGCTCATGAAAGAAGCAGACTATTTTAGATCTCTTCTGAGCAATAGAATAAGATTGATTTTGTCGAGGCATATTTGGTTAACAAGGGTAGATTATCAGTAATCCCAACCTTCCAAGTCAACATCGTAGATTCTTTAACTTTTGTCGTAGCATCTCTATTTTCGCATCACTAATTGTTTACTTGTTTGCTTTGCGCATTTTATACAACATTATTCTCCTAATTACCACCATATTATTGTTATTGTTATTGCCTTAGCATTTATATCACTTTACTATAATAACCTAACCACTTTATACCTATTCGATCCCTATGGAGACGATTTCTGTAATATTCCTAAACCGGGTCTAGTAGTTTCGGGTATATTTTTTGGGTTTCGAGCGTGAATTTAGGAATTTATCGAGTTAATAGTAATTTTTAATTTAATTTAGGAAGTCAATTTCATCTAAAATCGATTAAAAATAATCTAGAAAAATAAAAATATTTTTGGAAAATTAATTTTAAAGTAATTAAATAATTATTAGTGAAAATAATTAATTTGGGTCGAAAAATATTTTTAAAATAATTTTTATTGAGGGTTAATTTAAGTTAAATTTAATTATTAATTAAATTTGATTTAATTGTAAAATAATGGAAATTTTAGAGTATTTATTTGAAAAATAAACATTTAAATTCATAATTTTGGAGGGAAAAGATCAATTGGTAAAGTAAGGGAAATTATTATATCTAAACTTATTTTTATGATGATTAGAAGCATATTTACATGATTTACATGATAATTACATGATTTTTTTATCAATGTCATCTTCTTCAAAAGCTTAAGGTGCTTTAATGGTGGATCTTGAATTTTGAGAGAAAATCCACAATTCAATGGATGTTCCAACTTAAAATGGACTATTAGAAGGTTTTTTATTTTATTTATCAAGATTAAACATGTTTTGTAAGGTAATTTAAAGAAATTCGAATTTCATCATCTTCATGAACCAATTTTCTAGATTTTTGTGAAATTGGTTTAAATTTGAAATTGATGCTTAGTATATGTTTATTTGGTCTAGTATTGATGTTTGGAAGTGATTAGGAGGGTTGGAGTGATCGATTTTGTGAGGAATCGAGTTTTAGACACTATGATACAAATTCGGTAAGGTAACTTTGAGTGAGAATTTCGTGTAGCCTAGTGAAAATTCGTGTTTATTATATCTTTTAAAAGGTGGTAGTATCTATTTAATCTCTGTTCAAGCTCCGAATCTTGAAGAGGATCGAACTAATTGAAATTAAAGCTTGGATTTGCTTTGTTGATCACTTGGTTGTGGTTGAGTTAGTTGTATGGTGAGTGTTATTAAAGGACAATTTGGTAAATTGACCCTCACTTATGCTTAATTGGATGATTAATTACTGATTGCAAATATGTAATTGAGTTTTTGGTTGGTTATTTTTGCAAGATAATTGATATATGTTTAAGTGATGAAGTTTTTGTTAAGTGTTGGTAAGTGAGCATCTAGTGATTTTATGTGCTTGATTTGATTGATTATAATGGTGAACTAAGCAAGTATGCTGGAGTTTTTGGTCCATGGTATGTTGATATTTCAATTGAGAAATGAACATTGATAATAGGTAATTGGTACGCTAGATTTAATTTGATGTTAAAATGGCTATGTTACATGATTCACATATGTATTTTGGCACTTTAAATTGAGCACATTATTGACTGAAATTATGTTATGATTGATTGATTATATTGACATTCTAGCATTGTGGATCCATTCGATATAATTGGCATGCCATAGGATATGTGAGTACTCACCATATTGATATGCTATTTGTAAGCAATGAGGCTCTAGGTGGGCTGATTTGGAGTAGATAAGGGAGTGTTGAGCTTGTGTCTCCACTCAACGGGACTAATTTGAAGCGATATAAGAGAGCATGTGGCCTCAGTCCGCTCAATCCAAGATTGATTTTGATTCTGGTTGGGAGTAAGGAAATCCATTTATCCAATGTATGATGACTTGATTAAGCCATGATTGTATATGCCAATATAAATGTATGAAATGTTATATACTAAATTGATGATTATATGCCATGATTAATAATGATTTTTGATACATGGTTGAGTATATGGCATTGAACTATTATGGATTGATATTGTGATTGAAAATTTGTATTTGATTGGTTTCAATTTAAGCATGATTTGGGTGCTAATTTACTCATCGTTTTATTAACATTCACCGAGCATTTTAAGCTCACACCCTCACGTTCGTGCAATTAACTGGCGAGATTGAGGAGCTAAGGAGTCAATCAAGAGAGTTTCAAGAGATTAAGGCTCGGTAGAAATTTAGTTACACGTTTTAGAGATGTTAATTGGGCATTGTGGAACTACCGTGACTTAGTTTAATTTTGGCTGTAATTAGACTTGGACATTGGAAATTGGAAATTTTGGATGGTTTTATAATATCATATATGTATGTTTGAGTTTGATTAATGAATAATTTACGGTGTATTGTTGCTTGATAACACGGTGTGTGAGACATGATGTTTACGCTAACCATTGTTTAAATGAAGCTTCTATGGAGTGGTTTACTAGCGACTAAGGTGCGCCACTTGTTTGAATTAATCGGTGGGTGATATGGATGAAATTGAATATTTAATTCTATTTAGTTGAGGCTTAATTGGTGTTAATAAATTTAATTGAAGGTGTATGAATATGTATGATATTTAATTGTGGTTAAATCAGGTTTAATTGGCCATTAAAATACTCAAATCGGGTTTAAAATTGAATTTTTCACACAAAAAAATGTAGTGGACTATTGCGGGTTTGAATTCTGGTCTTTTTAAATTGGTTCTTTGGTCCGTTTAAATTATAAATTAGTTATGTAACTTGATAACTCTAATTAGAGCCTTAAATGATAAGGAAACTTGATAAAATTTTAGGATTAGACTTGTAATTGATAAAATTTGTTAGAAACGTACTCAATTTAATATTCGGGTATAGTACTGATAGTTTGAAATTATTATGATTTAGTCTTTAGTGATAAAACTTGAATTAGCATAGAAAATAAACTTGGATTAAGCTGAAATTTTTAGGGCTTACATAAATTGACTAAAAGAGGTTTGGTAAATGTATAGATCAAAATTCGAGTTAGTTTAACCATAGGTGGTAAAATAACAAAAATACCCTTAGGTGAAATTACTTATAAAAAGCTTAAAATTGGTTCACAAATTGCTTTCGCATTAAGAAATAACGAATAAATAGATAAAATTAAGGTGTTATAAGGTCGGGGTGTGTCTTGGGAGGTTGTTAGCTAGAGAGTCACTTAGGCGGCTAATGTAACGCTTCGAATTTGGGTCGATTCATCCCTGGGATCAAAAATTTTGGTGTCGTGTATACTTGATCGACAATTCACATGTCATATTCACATGCGACAAGTTTTTATGCCATTGCCGGGGATTGAAAATTTGGTGAAATTTAGTTTTGTTATTTTACTAATTCCATTATTTTTATTTAACTTAGTTATTTTTAATTTCTATAGGTTTGCCGTTAGTGCATGAGTAGAGGTATTCCTATTAACGAAGAGTATCCTTTTGACCCAGAGATCGAGAGACTTTATAAAAAAGGAGAAGAGATGTGCGTAACATGGCTAGGGATGAGAATGATCCTGGTCTGAATGATCCATTAAATCCAAATGGTCAGGATGTTGATCTTCCTATTCATCGTGTGATAAATGTCCGAGACAGACCAATTCGGGAACAAGTTGTTCCAATTTTGGATGATTTGAATCCAGGAATAGTCAGACCACACATACAAGCTCAACAATTTAAATTGAAACCAACAATGTTTCGGATGCTGGAAACTGTTGGACAGTTTAGTGGGTTGCCAAATTTGGATCCAAGACTGCACTTAAGGCTTTTTCTAGAGGTCTATGACTAATTTAGACAATAGGGTGTTCCTGAAGATGCCTTGCGACTTAAATTGTTTTCATATTCCTTGAGAGATCGAGCAAGATTGTGGCTTAATGCTTTGTTGTTGAGGACAGTGGCATCATGGAATAACCTTTTTCAGAGGTTTTTGTACGATATAATCTGCGAGACATGAATGCTAAGCTTAGAAATAACAACACATATTTTTGGCAATCAGAAGATGACACATTGTATGAAGCTTGGGAAAGATTTAAAGAATTACTGCAGAAATGTCTAATGCAGGGGTTTCAGCAACGGACTCAGATTAAGATGTTTTATAATGGATTGAATGCATATATAATTATGGTAGTTGATGCTTCTACTAGTGGTACTCTTTTGGATAAATCTTATAAAGAAGCTTATGAGATTTTGGAATGGATTGCCAACAATGATTATCAATATCCTACCACGCTAGTTGGGACTAACAAAAGAACTGCTGGCACCATGGAACTTGATAGAATCACTTTATTGATTGCCTAGGTATCATCTTTAACTAATATGATCAAAACAATGTAAAGGCCAACTATAGTTCAGGAGATGAAATAAGCTAAGCTATCGTGTGTTTATTGTGGCGAAGATCATGTGTTTGATGAATGCCCATCGAACCTAGCATTTGTGTGTAGGGGTGAGCAAAACTCGATTCGACTCGAAAAAATCGAAAAAAAAATTCGAATTTCGAGTTAAACGAATCGAGTTGTTCGAGTTAATCGAGTTATTCGAATCAACTCGAATTTTTTTTTTCAAATTTCGAGTTCGAATCGAGTTGAGTTTTCGAATTCTAATAACTTGAATAATTCGAATAATTCGAATATCAAACTATAATATTTTACATTTTTACCCCAAACTCCCAAACCTTTTTACTTTTCCCTCAAAACTTTTACTCCTTCCTACTTTCCCCCCCAAATTTTTACTCTCCCCCCTCCCAGCCCCCCAATCTACCCAAAATCTATTTCCCACCAAAATTTTACTCCCCAAAACCCTCAAAACCTTTTATTTTCCCCCAAAATTTTTACTCCCTCCCACTTTTCCCCTAAAACTTTTATTTCCTTCCCATCCCACCACTCATCTACCCCAAACCCTTGCCCCTCTAATTTTTTTAAATATTTTCCCTCCAAAATTTTACTCCCCCTATTTAATTTCCCTCAAACTTTTATTCCCCAAAACTTTTTATTTTCCCCCTAAACTTTTACTTCTCACCCTTTACTCTTAAATAAAAAATCAAAATTATCCAAAAAAATCACTAAACATAAATAGTAATAATTTTGTTTATATCTACTATTTATATTATTAAATTAAATTTCATATTTTATATTATTTATATTATTGAATTGTTTAGTCATATTGAATATTTATATTAAAATTGAATTATTAATTATGCCATAAAATATTCGTGTTAAAATTTTATATTGGTATCATTTTCACATTTTATTTTTAAAATAACTTTTATTAAAAAAATCATATTTTTACATTTAATATATTTTTTAATTCCAAAATACATAGTGACAAGAATCTGAAGATAATTGAAACAACTAAGCAAGCAAAGAAGCTAACCAGTATATAAAAAATTAATAAATAAATTATGAGGTGATGAAAGTTAATAAAAAATTTGATTAAGGTGGAAAAAATTTATTACGATGGGTGACAGTGGTTACAAGGACCCAAAATTATTTTTTAAAATTTAACTCGAAAAAATATATTCGATTCGATTCGAATTCCATCTCACTCGACTCGATTCGAGAAAACTTCAAATAAAGTTAGGATGATAAAATAAGATTCGAAAACTCGATTAACTCGAAAATTTTTGATTTGATTCGATTCAATCGAATGCTCACCCCTATCTGTGTGTTACATAGGTAGTTTCAATCGAAATAATAACCCCTATTTCAACACCTACAATCCAAGATGGACACAACATTTAAACTTAGTTGGAATAATCAAGGTGCGAGGAATTTTAACAATGTTGCAAGACAGAATGCCATCAGTGCACTGCCTGGTTATATTTAACCTATGTCGAGGCAGAATGCTGAACAAGGTCAGGCATCAGTTTCTTCATCACCATCACGTATTGAAGCTTTGTTGAAAGAGTATATGGCCAAGAATTATTTTGTGATCCAGAGTCAAGTTGCATCCTTTCGAGCTTTTGAGAATCAAGTGGGGCAGATAGCAAATGGTTTAAATTCGAGACCTCAAGGGGCTCTGCCAAGTGATACCAAGAATTCAATATCATAAGGGAAGGTGCGTTATAAGACAATCACTCTCAAAAGTGGGACTCAGGTGAATGAATTTGTTAAAGATGCCATTGCAGAAGAGGGAAATTTAGAGTGCAACCATGGAAAGATTTCAGAAACATCTGAAAATCACACTGCAACTGGAAAGGCTAAACAACAGACTGATGTAGCGAAATCAAATCATTTTATCGATGGAAATGCTACAGCAAAATAGCATCAACAATCTGAAGGACAGCCAGCTCCACCATTTCCTCAACGATTTCATAATTGTAAACAAGAGGCCTACTGTCAAAGAAGCATAGATTAGGAGAATTTGAGACTGTTGCTCTCATTGAAGGGTGAATAGCGATGTTGATGAATAAATTACGTCCAAAGTAGAAAGAACTGGGGAGTTTCCCTATCCCTTGTTCAATTGGAAATCATTATGTTGGAAAGGCATTATGTGATTGATGAGTGGGTGTAAATCCTATGTCTATTTTCAAGAAGCTAGGAATTGGGAAAGCAAGACCTACTATGATCAATCCTACGCACATCCAGAAGGTAAAATTGAAAACGTACTGGTAAGAGTAGACAAGTTTATTTTTTCGACAAATTTTCTTATTTTAGAATGTGAAGCTGACCATGTTGTGCTAATTATTCTTGGAAGATATTTTCTTGCTACAGGTAGGACTTGAATCGATGTGTAGAAAGGTGAACTGACCATAAGGGTAAATGAACAGCAAATCACATTCAATGTATTCAATGCCTTGAAATGTGCTGATGAGAATGAAGAATTCCACACCATTGAGTTGATAGAAATAATAGTAGAGGAAGAGTTCACAAGATTTTGCCACAACAATTCTGATAGTGATGAAGACTTACTTGGATGGAGTGACGAAATAATTTTTTAGGACCGTGGTGAACTTGCAGAAGCCAAGCAGTTTATAGACCAGGGAAGAAGTTTGAATCCTTGGATTTATCAGATCACTCTTTCAAGCCTCCTAAACCATCTACAGAGGAACCCCCTACACTGGAGTTGAAGCCTTTGCTGATGCACTTAAAATATGCTTATGTGGGAGAAAACAACACTTTTCCAGTAGTTATTTTTGTAGAGTTAACACTCGATCAAGAGGTGAGATTGTTGGAAGTACTCCGATGATCTAAGAGGGTATTGGGATGGACAATTACCGAAATAAAGGGAATTAGTCCTGCTATCTGTATGCACAAATTTTTACTAGAGGATTGCCATAGCAACTTTATTGAACAACAAAGGAGGTTGAATCCAATCATGAATGAAGTTTTTAAGAAAGAGATCATCGAGTGGCTCAATGCTGGTATTATTTATCCAATCTCCTACAGCTTTTGGGTAAGTATTGTATAATGTGTACCTAAGAAAGGTGGTGTCATAGTACTCAACAATGATAATAATAAGCATATTCCAACTTGTACTATCACGGGATGGAGAGTATGCATGGATTATCGCAAGCTTAATAAGGCAACCTGGAAGGACCACTTCCCTTTACCATTTATTAACCAAATGTTGGATAGATTAGCTGGGAAAGTCTTCTACTATTTCGTGGATGGTTATTCAGGGTATAATCAGATTGTTATAGCTCCTACCAACCAATAGAAGACAACTTTCACTTATCTATATGGTACTTTTGCATTTCATCTAATGCCATTCAGGTTATGTAATGCCCTGACAACATTTCAGTGTTGTATGATGGTCATATTCTCTGAGATGGTGGAAAACTTTCTTGAAGTCTTCATGGATGGTTTCTCTGTCTTTGGGAATAATTTTGAGGATTGATTGACAAATCTTGTCTTGGTTCGTGAAGGTATTGTGCTAGGGCATAAGATATTGCATCAAAGGATTGAAGTTGACAAAGCAAAAATTGAGGTAATAGAAAAAACGCTGCCTCTGACTAGTGTTAAGGGTATTAGAAGTTTTCTAGGCCATGATGGATTTTATAGAAGATTCATTAAGGATTTCTCGAAGATATGTAAACCTTTGTGTACCTTGCTGGAGCAAAATAAACTTTCAATTTTGATGAATCTTGTTTGATTGCTTTTGAGGAATTGAAGAAAAGATTGGTAGCGGCACCAATTGTAATAGTTTTAGAATGGACACTACCCTTTGAACTCATGTGTGACGCCAGCGATTATGCTGTGGGAGTAGTGTGGGGACAGCAAAAAGACAAGGTATTTCATGTGGTTTATTATGCGAGCAGGACGCTGACAGATGCGCAGCTGAACTACAACACCACGAAAAAGGAGTTATTGGCTGTCATGCTTGCATTCCATAAATTTTGATCTTATTTATTCGGCACCAAAGTCATGATCTACACATACCACTCTGCTATTAAGTATTTGGTGACCAAGAAAGATGCCAAGCCAAGATTAATTCAGTGGATACTTCTACTGCAGAAGTTCGATTTAGAAATTTTAGATAAAAAGGCGACTGAAAATCAAGTGGTTGATCACCTGCCAAGGTTAGAAGCTGGAAATGAAGATGGAAAAATTCAACTTATTAAAGAAGATTTTCCAAAGAAGCAACTGTTGGTTGCCATGGCATTACCTTTGTAACAGCCCAATTTTCAGTGCTGATGGAACAGTGGGTTCAGGACCTTAAATTTTTGTTGTGTCGACTCGTAAATATTTTTTATAGAATATTTATGGGTTCATTAGTGTCATACTAAAATTTGGTTAAGAAATTTTAATGTTTAGATAGTTAATTAAAGAAAAATGGCTACATTTTAAAAGGTGCAAAATATAGTAATTATAGCATTTAGGTGATCAAATGGCTAAATTAATAAATAAGAAAGGGCTTCAGAAGCAATTTTTCCCTAATTAGTATGGTAGGATGACAATTTAATTGAAAGTGATAAAATAATGTATTTCAATGGGAATTTTGTAATTAGTGAAAGTTTAAACAAAATTAAAACAAATTTTACTTTCATTTCTTCTTCAAATTGTCAAAAGCCATAGCTAGGGAGTAGAACAGCTTTGGTTTGCTTAATTCATTTGTATTTAAGTGATTTTTGTGCCCATTTCTTATAATTTTTATGTTTTTTAGATCGTTGTAAGTAGATCCAGCTAGCCCGTAACTTTATTTTTGAATCTGTTAAAAATTTTAAAATTTCTATTGATGAATCTTGAAGGTTTTTGATGATAACTATATATTTGAAGCTTTGATTGTGTTATTTGGTGATTTTGTGAAGTAATTTTTGTTAGATTATGATTTTAGGATTAAATTGCGAAAATATCCAAATTTTAGGGTTTGATAGTGAATTTGATGTTTAATAGAAACAGGTTAAGGGCTTAGTATTTTTGGCTAAAATTTTGACTTGAGAAAAGTGGTTAATTTGATGATTTTCAGGTTAAGGGACTAAATTGCAAAAGTTGTAAAAGTTAGGGGTAATTGTGTAAATTTTAAAAAATAAAAGGGTATAAAATATAAAGTTAATTGGAAGGTGAAATGTAAGCTAATAATTGAGAAATTTTACATTTTAGATCAAGATCTTGATGATATTCGTGGATAAAGAAAAATCACGGATTAGTCCCTAAACTTCTACAACTACTACAATTTAGTCCAAATAAGTTCGTATAGTTTACAATTTAACATATGTATGGAATTTTGATGATAGAATGTGATGTAATAGATATATTTTATTATAAATGATGTAAAGTTATTTGAGAAAAGTTGTTGAAATTCAATACTTAGATCGAATTGAACGCGGGATAGAGTACAATCGAGATATGGTGTGTTATAGGGGATTGGAGTGGAGATTTTTGTGGAGTGATATAATTATATGTTTCCTAAGTAGACCGAGGTTCAGCATTTGTTGCGAACTTTAGTGTTATACTCCCTATTTGGTGTGTTTCGGTTAGACTAGCTCTTCAAAGCCATTGGTTTGTTATCGGGTGGATGGGCTCTTATGAGCATCTGGTGTGTTTTGGATGGGCTTTTTGTTGTAAAATTGTATATACTTATGGTATTAATGAGGATACATTGGTTAGGCACTTAAGATGGTTGATTTAGCTTGTTTAAGGTCACTTTGAATAGGTCTTTTGGCTGGTAATGCATTACTTAGAGTCCAAGTAAGCTTGAATTTGTAAACTTGTTTAAGGTTCATTTTGGGTTCACATGGCCTAAGATACGGGCATGTGCCTTAGCCTTGTGAGACACACGGCCTGGCAACACGGCCGTGTGTCATATGACGAGTTCTTTAGGATGCAAGTCAGTGAGTTAAACGACTTGACACATGGGTGTGTGGGACAACTCTGAGAGTTACACGGCTCGACACTCGGGCATGTGACACAGCTGTGTGACCCTACTCAGAGAGTTACATCGGGTGAATACAAGGGTTGGGACACGACCGTGTGCCCCTAGTTTGATTGTTACACGGTCTTAGACACGGTCGTGTGTCTCAGCCGTGTGAGGCGCACGGGCATGTGACCCATGTTTTTGCAAATTTTGCATCTTTTTCCTAAAGTTTCTAAACTATTTCAAATTGGTCTCAATTTTTTTCTAGGTTATTTTTAGAGGCTCGAGTGCTCGATTTAGGGACGTTTAATATGAGTATCAATGGTTTATGACATGATTATTTTATTGATTAATAAAATGTTCTTATGTTTTCAATTATTCTGTAATACTCCGTAATCCTAATCCGGCGATGGAGATAGGTTAGGGGTGTTACATTTAGTGGGATCAGAGCTACGATTTAGTCAATTCTCAAATTGAATGTATCGTGTTAAATGTCTAGAATTACATGCCATAGAAACCTGTGATAGTGTTACGTGTTTGATCCAATGTAACATATGTTTTTCTTTTAGATTGTTGTTTACAGTGATGTGTGCTGACAATGATTTGATCGTGCTAACAATGATGAGGTTAATAGTAATTTATCGACCTCAGATCAAGGGATGAGTGTAATATTCTGATTCCACAAGTACCTGAACATGAACTTAAAAACATGTTCTTCGAGTTTATAAGCTAGTGGTTCAATGATTTTATGCAAATGACTACTCTGGCTCAACGACCTCCACCCCCTGTTATACCTCCTATTGCACCTCCACTTCCTTCTGTGACTGACTCTAGTCAACGTATTCTGATAGATAAGCTTATGAAGTGTTGTGCTGAAGAATTTCGAGGTAGATCGGAAGATGATCCGGTTAAATCTAAGATTTGGCTTCGAAACATCTTGCGAGTTTTCGAAGAAATGACTTGCCCTCCTAATAATTTTCTTAGATGTTTCGTTTCACTGCTAATAGAAGAAGCGTACAGTTGGTGGACTACATTGGTAGCTGTGGTACCGAGAGACCGAGATTAAAAAGAAATATGTCGAAAAACAATATTTGAACAAGAAAAAGATAGAATTTCTTGAGTTATGGTAAGAAAATAAGTTAGTGGCTGAGTACGAGAGAGTTTGTGTATCTCAGTAAATATGCTCAAGAAACTATGCCTACTAAAGAAGATATGTGTGTTCAATTTGAGGATGGCCTGAATGATGAAATCAGAATGATAATTGGAGGTAATAAAATTTGAGAATTTTTTGTCTTATCTGATCGTGCACAGAAAAGGGAAGAAGTGTACAACCACAAGATACAAAGGGATAGACGGATTCGAGAGTTTAATAAGAGAAGTTATTCTAAGTCATGTTCTATTCCACCAACAAAGAAGACTAGAGAAGAATTTAGTCGAGCTACTTTAGTGTCTGAGCATCCGAACAAAAATAAATCAATTCAGCATGATTTTAAAACTCGTACCAAACCAGTTGATAGTGTGGGAAGTGTACGGAATGCTCCGAAGCCTAGTTGTAAACACTATGGAAAACTTCATTTCCTTAGGAATTTTCCAAAACAATTAAAGGAAAATAAAGAACAGAATGAAAAAAAATGTCCAGTTCTCAAAAAGGTAGACGTCCAGGCCAGAATAGTACTGCTGGGACTACTCGTACGGGAGCAAAGGACACCGTTTTTTGGTTAGAGACTAGAGAACCTGCTCGCGCATATGCAATTCGAGCCAGAGAGAAAGCTACTGCACCTAATGTGATTGTTGGTACATTTTATCTCTTTGACGTTATTGTGTATGCACTGATTGACATGAGGCCAACTCATTCTTATATTTGCACTGCATTAGTAACGAAAAAGAAACTACCTGTTGAATCAACTAAATATGATATTCAAGTTACTAATCCGCTAGATCAGAGTGGGATAGTTAACTTAGTTTGTCTTAAATGTCCACTGAAAGTTAGAGGCTGTGAATTCCCTACTGATTTGATGTTACTAACCTTTCGAGAATTTGATGTTATTTTTTATATGGATTGGTATTGCTACATGATTTCAGTTGAATCCGAAAGGTCGAATAATGTTGTTAGAATCATTTTAGCTATTTTTGTGCAGAGATTGATACATAAAGGCAGTGAAGTGTTTCTAGCATACATTCTCGATACCAGAGATCCAGAATCGAAATTAGATCAAGTATCGATTGTTAGTGAGTTTACTGATGTATTTTCTGAAGAGTTGTTGGGTTTGCCTCCTAACTGTGAAGTTGAATTTATGATTGATCTGGTTCTTGAAATTGCACCAATATCTATATCATTGTATCGCATGGCACCAACTGAATTAAAAGAGTTGAAAGCACAGTTGCAAGAGTTGTTAGACAGAGGGTTTATCCAAACGAGCGTACCTCCCTCGGGTGCACCTGTGTTGTTTGTGAAAAAGAAAGACGACTCTTTGAGATTGTGTATAGACTATAGACAATTGAACAAAGTCACAATTAAGAATAAGTACCCCTTGCCACGTATTGATGATTTGTTTGATCAATTAAAAGGTGTCATAGTATTCTCCAAGACTGATCTCAATTCTGGGTATTATCAGTTGTGGGTTCAAGATTGTGATGTGTCAAAGACTACTTTTAGAACTCGTTATAATCATTATGAGTTTCTAGTAATGTCATTTGGTTTTATTAATGCCCCTGCTTCTTTTAATGATTTATTGAATCGGGTTTTTCAGCCTCATTTGGATAGATTTGTGGTTGTGTTTATCGATGATATATTGATATATTCCAAGACAGAATCGGAGCATGCTCAACACTTGAGAATCGTGTTACAGACTTTGAGAGAAAAATAGTTGTACGCAAAGTTCAGTAAATGTGAATTTTGGCTTCGCGAGGTTGGGTTTTTGGGTCACATAGTATCAGCTGACAGGATTCGAGTTACTCTGAAAAATGTTTTTGGGTGCAAAGTTTCCTGGGTTTAGTAGGTTAGTATCGTTGTTTTGTTAAAAATTTCTTGGTCATTGCTTCACCGATGACTAGGTTACTACAAAAACAATGTTGAGTTTGTTTGGTCTAATAGTGCGAACAGAGTTTTGATCAACTGAAAAATAGGTTGACATAAGCTCCATTGTTGACTTACCCTCAGTCTGGGGTAGCATATGTTGTCTACAATTATGCATGTCTCAACGGTTTAGGTTGTGTATTGATGCAAGTAGGGAAACTAATAGCTTATGCTTCACGACAGTTAAAGCCACATGAAAGAAATTATCCTCCTCATGATCTCGAATTGGTTGCAATTGTATTCGCTTTGAAGATTTGGAGACATTATTTATACGGCGAGAAATGTCACATGTTTATTGATCACAAATGTTTAAAGTATCTGATTACTCGGAAAGAACTGAATTTTAGATAGAGACATTGGTTAGAGTTACTGAAAGATTATGATATGGTTATTGATTATCATTCGGGAAAGGCTAATGTGGTTGCGGATGCACTTAGTCGAAAGTCGTCATTGTTTGCACTTCGAGCATTGAATGTTTATTTGGCTCTGAATGAAGATGGTTCTGTACTGGTAGAATTGAGAACTAAACCCCTGTTTCTACAACGAATTCGAGACTTACAAAAGGACGATCGAAAGTTGTTATTGAAACAAAAATTGGTTCAAGATAATTTGACTACTGAATACAGTATTAGGCTGAGTTCAAGATTTATCGGACCGTACAAGATTGTTGAAAGAATGGACCTTGTAGCCTACAGATTAGCTTTTCCCTCTGAACTCGAGAAAATTCATAATGTGCTCCGCATTTCAATGCTAAGACGGTATAGATCTAATCCTTCACATGTGATTTCGTCTTAAAGGGGAGAGTTGTACCAGCCTAATCTTTAGTGGTGACGAAATAATGGTTTTGGGACCACAAAGTTTCATCATGTTGAATCGTAAATATTATTTATAGAATATTTATGGAGTCATTAGTGTCGTATTAAAATTTGGTTAAGAAATTTTAACGTTTGGATAGTTAATTAAAGAAAAAGGACTAAATTGTAAAAGGTGTAAAACATAGTAATTATAGCATTTAGGTGATAAAATCGGTAAATTAATAAATGAGGAAGGACTTAAGTAGTAATTATGCCCTAATTAGTATGGTAGGACGATAATTTAATTGAAAGTGATAAAATAATGTGTTTCAATGGCAATTTTTGTAATTAGTGAAAGTTTAAACAAAAGTAAAAAAAAATTAAAGAATGAATAAAAAAATTTCCTTTCATTTCTTCTTCAAATTGCCAAAAGCCATAGCTAGGGAGTAAAATAGCATCGGTTTACTTAATTCCTTCGCAAGTAAGTGATTTTTGTGCCTGTTTCTTGTAATTTTTATGTTTTTGAGATCTTTGTAACTAGGTCCAGCTAGCCCATACCTTCTTTTTTGAATCTATTAAAAATTTTAGAAGTTTCCATTGATGAAGATTGAAATTTTTTTATCATAACTATGTATTTGAAGCTTTGATTGTTTTATTTGGTGATTTTGTGAAGTGTTTTTTGTTAGAATTTGATTTTAGGATTAAATTGTGAAAATGTAAAACTTTTAGGGTTTGATAGTGAATTTGATGTTTAATAGGGACAGGTTAAGGGCCTAGTAGTTGTGGCTGAAATGTTTACTTGAGAAAATTGGTTAATTTGATGATTTTCGGGTTAATGGACTAGATTGCAAAAATTGTAAAAGTTAGGGGTAATTGTGTAAATTTTAAAAAATGAAAGGGTATAAAATGTAAAGTGAATTGGAAGGTGAAATGTAAGCTAATAATTGAGAAATTTTACATTTTAGATCAAGACCATGTTGATATTCGTGGAAAAGGAAAAATCACGGATTAGTCCTTGAACTTCTGCAACTACTACAATTCAGTCCAGGTCAATTCGTACAATTTATAATTTAACAACTATATAAAATTTTTGATGATATAATGTGATATAATATATATTTGATTATAAATGAAGTAAAGTTATTCGAGAAAAGTTGTTGAAATTCAATACTTGGATTGGATTGAACACTGGATAGAGTACAATCGAGATATAGTGAGTTATGGGGAATTGGAGTGGAGATTGTTGTGGACTGATATATATTGTTTCCTGAGTAGACCGAGGTTCAGCATTTGTTGGGAAATTTCGTGTTATACTCTTTATTTTCGTGTGTTTCAGTTGGACTAGCTCTTTGGAGCTATGGGTTTGTTATCTGATGGATTGGCTTTTATGAGCATCTGGTGTGTTTCAGATGGATTAACTCTTATGAGCATCTCATTTGTTTTGGTTGAAATGCCGATTTACTCTTATCCGTAAGTCGTTTATTAGATTGTAAATCTTGGTAAGTTAACTTGTTTAGTGATTTTTGATGGTTTTGTCATGTATTTGAGTTTTGAATTGAATTTTACAATTCACTATTGTGATTGTGGTTGAAAGGGAACACATATGGTTGTATTATTATTTTATTTGTTGTACTTACTTCGGTAATATTTATTGTTTTAGTACGTCGAACTTACTAAACTTCAATGAGCTTATTTGTGTTATTTTCTATTCTTGTAGATACTTTGAAGGTTGGACGGTTGGATCAGCATTCAAGTCACACTATCCACTCATTTTTTTATAGTTTTTGGAATGTTCATTTTGGATTATATGGCATGTAATAGGCTTGTATGTCATTACTATTTTTTTGATATGTAAAATGTTAAAATATGATTGTAAGTGTTAATAGTCAACTTATATGATATATATGAATGAGGTATGATGTTTATGTACAAGTTTATGGTAAGTGTGATTGGAATGTTGTGATTAAGGTGCCTATGTTTGGCATATTGGTTGAATGTTAGATGGTGTGATTTAAAATACTTTGAATGATAGTTCTTTTTGTTGTAAAATTGTATATACTTATGGTATTAATGAGGATACATTGGTTAGTCACTTAGGATGGTTGATTTAGCATGTTTTTTAGCTTGTTTAAGGACACTTTGAATAGGTCTTTTGGCTGGTAATGGATTACTTAGAGTCCAAGTAAGCTTGAATTTTTAAACTTGTTTAAGGTTCATTTTGGGTCCACACGGCCTGAGACACGGGCGTTTGACTCAGCCGTGTGAGACACACGACTTGGCAACACGGTCGTGTGTCATTTGATGAGTTCTTTAGGGTGCAAGTCAGTGAGTTACACAGCCTAACACATGGCCTTGGACACGGGCGTGTGAGGCAACTTAAAGAGTTACACGGCCTGGCACATGGGCGTGTCACACGGTCGTGTGACCCTTCTCAGAGGGTTACAGGGGTGACGACACGGGTTGGGACATGACCATGTGTCCCTAGTTTGATTGTTACACAATCTGAGACACGGGCGTGCGTCTCGACCGTGTGAGGTACATGTCCTGGCCACACGGCTGTGTGACCCCTGTTTTGCGAATTTTGCATCTTTTTCCTAAACTTTCTAAACTATTTCAAATTGGTCCCAATTTGTTTCTAGGTTATTTTTAGAGCATCGAAGGCTCGATTTAGGGACATTTTGCATGAGTATGAATGGTTTATGATATGATTATTATACTTCTTAAGAAAATGGTCTTATGTTTCTAATTTTTCTATAATACTTCGTAATCCTAATCCAGCAATGGAGACGGGTTAGGGGTGTTACAACCTTGGTATGCCGATATAGTGAACTTCTTAGTAAGTGGTTTGATGTCACCTTATCTTAACAGCCAAAGAAGATGGAAGTTCCTTCATGATATCAAAAATTATTACTGGGATGAACCCTTCCTATTCAAGCATTGTGTTGATAAGATAATTAGGAAGTGTGTCCCTAATGACAAAATACATATCATTCTGTAGCATTGTCACTCAGCGCCTTACAAAGGACACTTTGGAGGAATGAGAATTGCTGCTAAGTTACTCCAATCTAGTTTTTATTAGCCAAGTTTGTTCAAGGACGCCTATGAATTTTATAATTCATGTGACCATTGTCAGAGGAGAGGAAATCTATCTAAGAGACACAAAATGCCGCTAGAAAACATTTTCGAGATTGAGTTATTTGATGTTTGGGAATAGACTTTATGAGTCCATTTCCACCATCATTAGGAAATCTTTACATACTCTTGGTAGTGGACTACATCTCTAAGTGGGTCGAAGTTTTTGCTCTCTCTGCTAATGATTCAAAGCCAGTAATGAAGTTATTGCACAAGATAATTTTCACGAGATTTGGTACAACTCGAGCCATTATCAGTGATGAAGGTTCTCATTTTGATTGCAAATTAGTTTCTAATTCCTTGCACAGGTACGGGGTGAAGCATAAGATTGCCACGACATATCATCCCAAACAAATGGACAAAAGGAGATCTCTAACATAGAAATTAAATAGATTCTGAAAAAAGTAGTGAACCCAATTCGAAAGGATTAGTCCTCTCGGTTGGATGAAGCTTTGTGAGCTTATCGTACGACATTCAAAACACCGTTAGGGATGTCACCTTTTAAGTTGGTTTATCGAAAGCCATGTCACCTATCTGTTGAGCTAAAGGATAAATCATTTTGGGCTATTAAAAAGCTGAATATGGATTGCATCACTGCTGGCCATAAAAGGTTGTTAGAACTGAATTAAATGGAGGAATTCCGAACATAAGCATATGAGAATGCTAAACTGTACAGTGAGAAGACCAAGTGCTGGCATGATAAAAGGATTATGCCAAGGCAATTTGAACCAGGACAACAGGTGTTATTGTTCAACTCTAGGCTCAAATTGTTCCCTGGCAAACTAAAATCTCGTTCGTCAGGTCCCTTCGAAGTAGCACAGTATACCTTCATGAAGCTGTTTATGTCAAAGATATGAAAATGGAGGTCACATTTAAAGTTAATGGACAACTCCTAAAGCACTAATAAGGTGCTCATGTAACTCGAGATAAACAATCCATTAGTTCCGAGATGTTTAACTTCAACATTTCGATAATTCCTTTTCATTTTATTTTTGTTGATTTTAAATTTCTCTTAGTTATTTTATTTATTTTGTTTAATAATTTTTATTTCTTTGTATTGTTGGTATTTTTGTTTTCATAACGTCAATAGTAAAGCCGGGCCATACGTTACCTGTTGGCCCATCAAAATTTGTTTTCCAAATATTTGGGCCCTCCACTTTTTCTCTTTCACTCCAAACTCCATTACACCAAATCTAGACCATAATTACCGCCCTCCCATCACCCACGTCATACCCCATTTACTCTTTACATTTTCGTCTTTTTATTTTACCCTAATCTCTTCAATCCTTTTCATAGTTACCCTAAATCTTTTATCTCCCCACTTACTTGTGCTTCTTCAGAAATTACAAGTTTTCTCCTTTCTCTTCTACAAAGATGTTTACCTTAACTTTCCCCAATGGCTAGATGATCTATTCCTCAGTCATCTTTTATGTCACACCGTACTTTCTTTAACACTATGGTAGAAGAGCGGTACCAGAACAACATCTCCAACTGAACCTTTTACTTGGAAAAAAGGTTTTCTTATTAAGGACAAGTCTTTCATAGGATACGACGCTTCCATTTCTTTTTTCGTCAAGCAACATGGATGGAAATTTTTTTTGTTTGCATCCAGAGGATGTTCTGACCAAGATTTTCGAGAGTTCTATGCTTACCTTACCTCCCTAAATACTAATTTTATATATGTGCGAGGAATCTCAATTTTATTTAATGAAGACACTATTAATGCTCTATATGGTCTTTCTGATATCCAAGATGAGGATATCAAGGTTGTGGCAACCATCACTACTGATAGGTTGGCTCAGGTTCTTCGAGACTTATGTGTAGCAGGAACTGAATGGACAATGTCGAGGCAAGATTGTTACATCATAGAAAGGACATTTTTTAAGCCCAAGTGCAAGGTTTGGTATCACTTCCTTAAGACGCGCCTACTTCCTTCTACCCATAACTCAATAGTTTCTAAGGAACGGATGTGGTTGTTCCATTAGATTATGTAGGGTAGGAAGATTTATGTGGGTAAGATTATATTCAATGAAGTCTACCGGTGCACACTGAAGAATGTCGGGAGTCTAAACTTTCCTTCTTTAATCACCGTACTTTGCCAGTGTGTTAATGCCTCAATCTAAGCCAATGAGGATGTCATACCAAATAAAGGGGACATTACAGGATCGATTGTTGCAAAGATTTTTGGAGAGGATTTGCTACGGCAATAACCTCCTAGCTCAGCCTTAACATCCTTTATGCCAACATTTGCCACTGGAACCACCTTTACTTCTAACAATTTATTTGAGCAACAAGTGCTCAGTTCATTAGTGAAGTTGCAGAAGCAAAATAATCTTTTCAAGACTTAGCAGCTTCAGCTTGCTGCGGATTTGGCAAAAGTGCAAGACAAATTGGCTCTCTACTGGGCCTATGTTGAGAGGAGGGACATTGCTCTGAAAAGGTCCCATCAAAATAATTTCACCAAGCTAATGCCTACTTTTCCTGACTTCCCTAAGGAATTGTAGGTAGCTGTAGCAGAAGGGTTTGGTGAAACCCAACCAACTGAAACAGAGCCTGGCACTATTGAGAAAGAAACAAAAGAACCAGAGGAACAAACAAAGAAAACAAAATCAATCAACATTAAGACTGATCATGAGGAAGAAGGAGAAGCAAATCCCACACCTGCAGCACCATTGGACAGCACTGTAGCTATTCCACCTCCCTCTACTGAACCAATGACTGAACAAGATGGCGAGATCAATCGAATTATTGATGAAATCATCAAATTTGATGATTAATAGAAGGGTGTACCACTCCACTCATTAAAAAGGAAAATGTGTTATAAGCACAATGCATGCAAATCCACCCACATAAAAGAATGAGGTAACCATACTAAACTCCAAGACAGGGAAGTTTTCTTCTTTTCCTTATATCATGCATTCCATTCATTTTGCCATGTCATTTTTTGTACATATATATCTTCTTGCATTCATGTTTTATGCATGTACAAGCATTGAGGACAATGCACCCTTTAGGTTTGGGGGTGTATTGAGCATTTAGGATGCATTTTCTATTTAGTAAACACTTTGTTTATATTTAGTAAGCATGTTCATTTTAGTGAATTTTTTACCACGAAATTGAAAAGGATTGTTTCGACTATGATAAGTACAACTTTTACTTGTGATGTTCGATTATGAGCTTAAATTCTTCAATAAATCTAGAACATGTGGCAGTAGATTATCTAGATTTAGCTTAGGTGAGGTTGCTTGGAAATTACCTCCTAAAAGGGAGATGTCCTGAAGTTAGTTATATTTGAACTATAGTGAATTTCTTTTAATAAACTTAGAGATTCTTGTAGCTAAACTCAACAAAAAAAATTGCCAAATCATTATTTAAAGTGATAATAGTAGATACTCCAATACTTAGAATTGCCAAGTAAGTAACAACATTTTGTTTGCTCTATCATGCTGTTGGCTAGAGAAGCAAGCTTAAGCAAGAGTGTGTAATAAAGTAAAGAAAATTGGGGGCACTCCACTATAGCCACAGGCTGAGTAACTAAGGAGTTAGTTGTTTGCTCCATCCATCTTCTAAGTTAAAAGCTTTAGCTTCATGAGTGATTTTTATGCAAATTATGACATGGTTGAGTACTCAGTAGTTTAGTGTATGCTCTATTTTGATTATCGAGTCAAAGAATTATGTGACATGCTAAAACCCCTGTTTCAAAAAAATAATAAAATGAAAAGAAAAGAAAATGCCATTACAAAGCACATTGAGTTTAGTTAAAAGATGAACTAAGTAAATTAGGAGAAACTTGCTATAGTGAAAATTGCATGAGTACTTAAGGCAATATTTTCTGCACTGCCTTTGTTGAGAACTAAAGTACATGATGCTCTTTTGATGGTCTAACAGTACAAAGGTGATTATGTTGCCATGGTAATTCGTAAATTCATGCATTCATGCGTATCTTGCTTGAGGACAAGTAATAACTTAGGTTTGAAGGTGTGATAACTCTTGAAAAGAGTATTATGTCATGCCTTTAGGATTGGTTAATTGTCTGTATTCAGGTGAATTTAGTTGCATTTTAGGATATTATATTAGTATTTTTAAGGGCATTAGGGAGCTTGCACTGTGCTTAAATGTTATTATATGTTACTTTTAATTGTTTGCGGGAATGATTTGTTTGTTGATAGAGTGGTAGGTGCATAATGAGGAAATTTGAGTAAAGGAGTGAAGGTTTGTCATGGCAAAAGGCTGGATAGTTTGCCAACACGAATGCCATGGCAATGCTAGGAATATACCTATTCAACACTTAACCGTTATCAGTCCTGTTGTACGTATATTAGAAAAATCAGCCTAAAAGAGAGGAAAAAGATCATGGGATCATAGGCCTACTCTAGAGGAAGAGATATAAAACCCAAGAAGAAAAAGAAAAAAAGGTAGACGATTAAGGAGACAATTGAATAAAATGTTCCTTGGACGGGAGTAGAGGATAACGATTGAGAACAAGGCAAAAACATAAGGGAGAAGAAGAAGGCAGTTCCTGTAACACCTCTAACCTATATTCGTCACCGGAATAGGGTTACAGAGCATTATTGGAGATTTCAATTCAAAACAATCAAAATTTCAAAACATTCAATTCACATCATTAATCATAGAAAAACCAATTGAAGACATACATATTGTCCCTTATTCGAGCCCTCCAGGCCCTAAAAACACATTAGAAACAAATCGAGACTAAATAGGAAACGTATAGAATTTTTTGGCAAAAGGTGAAATTTTTCAAATTGCAGGGGTCACACGACCGTGTGACCAGGCCGTGTGACTCACACGGCTGAGATATACATCCGTGTCTCAGGTTGTGTAGACATTCAAAGTAGTGACACACGGTCGTGTCCCAACCTGTGTCCTTGCCCGTGTAACTTTCTAACTTGGGTCACACGGCTAAGCTACACGCCCGTCTGCCAAGCCGTGTACCCTTCAAAACAGCCTTACACGCCCATGTGCCAGGCCATGTGCTAGGTTGTGTAACTGCTTGGCTTGCAACCCTTTTATAAGCTACAGGGGACACATGGCCTTGTTGCATGGTCGTGTGTCACGCACGGCTGAGACACATGCCCGTGTCTCTTGCTGTGTGGACGAAAAATAGGCAATTTCCAAGCCTTTTTTCTCACCCATTCATGCATCTACCTACAATAAATTTTCTACATATAAGCAAGCCTTCAAATTGCACTAAAAACATGCATAATCAAGCTATCCAAATAAGGTACATAAGCATACAACCAATATGCCAAAAAGGCACCTCAATCACCATAATTAAACATATATAACCATATGCATAGTTTGGCCAAAAGTTCAACTAACATATAACTAAGTTTATGCCAAAATTTACCACTTTGTTTACCAATCAAATTCACACCAAAAGTACCTAGTATGCTATTTAACACCTAGCACCATTAGCCATATATGTCATTTATAACCAATATACCAAATCACCACATTTAAACATATCAAAAGACAATTTATAACAAACATGTTTAACAACCATTTTAACTTCCATCATATAGTTACCATAAACACCAAAAAAACAACCATTACGAGGCCAAATATATATACATGCCAACTTAACACCATTTCATCATTCAAAATACCAAATTTACAAGCCAAAACATAATGGCTATAACATCAACCAAAACACCTATACATGCCATTATAACCAAGACTTAAAACATCAAAATCTACCGGTATAGTCGATGGATAGTGTGATAGGTATTAGATGACTTTCCAACCCAAAAAAGCTTCCGATAACTACAAAACATAGAAAAATAAACAAAAAGTAAGCATGTTATGCTTAGTAAGTTCGTAGTATATAATCTATACTTACCAATATGTTGCATAATATTAAATTACATATTTATCATTTCAACACAAGAATAAATGATTCACAAACTTAATTCAAGTGAATTTATACTTCTCACTGCCATGGATATCACATACTTACTACTTTCCATAGTAATAAGGTAAATTTCATCGATAATTCTTACTGAAGATCACACGAATAAAATCACGATAGTTGTCCCAACCCTTTTCATAGCTCGATAGTCGAAGTTATCCCTTTTTATAATTTGATAGCCGAAGCTATCCCATTTCACAATTTGATAGCCGAAGATATCCCATTTCACAATTTGATAGCCGAAGCTATCCCATTTCACAATTTGATAGCCGAAGCTATCCCTTTTCATTGTTCGATGGTCGTCACTATCCCTTTTCATTATTGATGGTCGTCACCAACCCTTTTCATAATTTGATAGCTGAGGTTATTCCTTTTCATTATTTTGATAGCCGAAGCTATCCCTTTTCATTAGCCAATGATTTTTGATACGCCATTGAATTTTTCCACTGAAACACAATTTGAAATTATATAAATTATTAGCATTTAAAACATAATTTAAACTGCTATTTAAACGTACGAACTTACCTAGATGATAAATGTAGAAATGGAGTCGATTAATCCGAACCTTTTTCTTTGTTTCGATCTAGAGCCGTACGAGGTCTATCTTGATCTAAATGAATAAATTTTATCAATTTAATAACTATTCTATTCAATTGAATCCAAATTCATATTTTAGCAAAATTATATTTTTGCCCATATAATTTTAATTTTATTACAATTTAGTCCCTAGTTCATAAAAATGAAAATTCATGCAATTCACCCTTAACCCACCATTACTGAATTTCATGTATGTCCCTAGCATATATTTAATTTAATCCCTAGGTGTGGAGATCTAGAGGCAAAAACAGAGGGTAGCGGCTGAGTAAAGACGAAAAAAGGAGACCGAAGGCAGTCTCTCTCAACCAGCATAGGACATTGTGCTACTGAATTGTAGATTGGTTTGGCGACAACCATCTTCCTAAGTTCTTCCATTATTTCTTAATTTTTTCTCCCTTGAATTGAATTATTGAAACAATGTTGGATGTTATTTTGAACTTGAATTTTAATCACCAACCTATAAGCTAAATCTCATAGGGTTGGGATTTCAAGATGAAAACTTTTATTTTCTTTAATGATTGAAGCATATATTTAATTTAATCTACTATTTCATTCAATTTCTTTTATTTCCCAATTGTATGCGTACATTCCCTAGACATAGATGAGTGTGCAGTATGCCCCTAAATTGAATCTAATTCTGAAAATGTTGGATTAGTTAGACCAAAATTGAATGATGCAAGTGAGTATTCGATCGAATACTTGAAGTAAACTCTAGACATAGAGTAGCGTTTGTATAGAATGAAGACAAAACATTGCAGGGTACCGTGCTAAGGCCTATAGACACAGGCCAGGTAACTTGAGATCTAGCTCTCTAAAGAAGCAGGTCACTTTTGGTCTCTTTTTGAGTAGTAGATTGAGTATGATTTTGCTGAAGCATTACTAAAAGTAAGGGCAGATTCTTAGTAATCCCAACTTTCCAAATCAACATCATAGACCTTCAAATTGTTGTCACAACATTTTTTCCATAACAGTCTTAGTTATTTATTTATTCCCTCACATTTTATTCATGTAAATATTCTCGTAATTACCATTGCATTTTTACTCTTGCTTTGCCTTAGCATTTTCCAATATTAGTCAGTATATATTTCACACTCATCTTTATTATTTTAATTTACCACTGCATACTTAACTCGGCTTTTCCATAACATTAATCATTATCATAACTTGACCATTTCTATACCTAATTCGATCCCTATGGAGACAATCTCACTTATCACTTTATTACTTGATTCGACGTGTATACTTGCACAATTCACATATCATATTCACACATGAAACTAGCCATGCACTAACAATTTAGTGAATAATTATTATTTTAACCCCTTAATTTACGTTCTAATTATAATTCCTTAGTAAATTACACTTTTACCACTTATGCGATTTAGTCCCTATACTTAAATTAAGCATTAATTCAACAAAATTACCTAACTGAAATTCAATTTGGTTCTAATATTTACGAGTTTGGTTTACAAAAATGGGGTCTCGAAACTACACTTTTTGAAACCATTGACTTTCAGGTCATTACATTCTTAGAGATCAACTCACTAAATATTAAGTCAAAGAAAGAACATGGTAGACAACCATCAGTATCAGTGGGTAGTACTGGAGGTTCCGTGAGAAATTCTAGTATCCCAAACTAGGAGTATTGTGGAAAGAGGCATAGAAATGAATGTTGGAAAAAGTCGGGAGCATGTCACCAATACGGATCCTTTGAGCACTTGGCTCGTGATTGCCTAAAAACTATTAATGGTGTTCCTACTGTTACTTAGAGATTTGCTTCTGCAGCTAAAGGTTTCGGAATCACCCGTGGTTGTTCAATTTCAATGGGTATTAAAAGAAAAAAATAGATTCTATAGCACAACATTTTGAAGCTAAAGCTCCTGCCCGAGCATTTATGGTCCGAACCAGAGATGAGGGTGATGCTATCGATTTTATAGTAGTTATATTTCTTTTATGTTTTGCACCCATTCATGCTTTAATTGACCCTAGCTCTAGCATTCATATGTTAATTCTAGCTTCTTAAAATCGAGAAAATTGAAAAACGAATCATGAAGTGTGGAAATAATTGTCATGAGCCCTTTGGGACAATTTATGCTCGTTAATTAAGTGTGCAGACTTTATTCATTAAAGATCCAACATAAATTGTTCCCAATTGATTTGTTGATCATGTCATTTGGCAAATTTGATGTAATTCTGGGAATGGCCTGGTTGATCGAGAATAACGTAATCTTAGACTGTTTTCAAAAGAAGTTCTCTATTTCGAGTTATGAAGGTCAGGTAATTAAATTCAAAGGCATGAGAACGAGTGGTTCTATTTGTATCATGTCATCAATTCGAGCTAAGAAGCTTCTAAATCAAGGCTGTGAAGCATATTTGACTTATTTTATTAACTCAAATTCAAATGAAAGCAAATTGGATAAGATCCAGATAGTATGTGAATTCTCGAATGTGTTTCTAGAAGAATTTCCAAGGTTACCTCCTAATCATGAGCTTGAATTTGCAATTAAAGTTTACTCGAGTACAAATGTAGTGTCTATTGTTTTGTACCGTATGATGCCAACAGAGCTAAAAGAGCTAAAAATTCAATTGCAAGATCTTCTGGACCTAGGCTTTATATGTCCTAGTATACTGCCTTAGGGAGCTCCAATGCTATTTTTCAAAAGGAAATATGGATTAATGCGACTCGGTATTGATTATTTGTAGTTGAATAAGTTGACAATCAAGAACAAATATCCATTTTCATGTATCAACATTCTATTTGACCAGTTTAAAGGTGCATAAATTTTCTCCAAGATTGATTGCAGTATCAGTCGAGGGAGTCCATGTGGATCCCAAAAATATTGAAGCTATCTTGCAATGGAAATCGCCAAAAAATGTGTCAGAAATCTGAAGCTTCCTGGGTCTAGTTAGATATTGTACAAAATTCGTAAATGGATTTTCCAAGATAGCATTGCTTATGACAAAACTTTTGCAAAAAAAAAAACATATCATTCGTGTGGAATGACCAATGCTAGTAGAGTTTCAAGAAATTGAATGCAATATTGATAGAAGCATCAATTTTGACCTTACCCGAATCAGGAAAAGAATATGTAATATTTAGTGATGCTTTATTGAGTGGATTGGGTTGCATCCTTATGTAGGATTGTAAGGTAATTGCTTATGCGTCTCGACAGTTAAAGCCACATGAACGCAATTATTCAACACATGATTTAGAGCTGACCGTTATAGTATTTGCTCTAAAGATCTAGAAGTACTATTTGTATAGCGAAAAGTGTTATATCTATAGAGATCATAAAAGTTTAAAATATCTCATCACCCAAAAGGAGTTAAATTTATAGCAGCGTCACTAGATTGAATTGCTAAAAGGCTACGATTGTATAATTAATTACCATATTAAAAAAGTGAATGTAGTGGCTATTGCTTTAAATCAAAAGTCAATAGTTGAGTTGAGATCAATGTTTATTCAATTCAGTATATGTGATGATGACAGTTTATAAGCTGAATTGAAAGTAAAGCCTTTATTGTTTAATCGAATAAAAGAGACATTCCACAAATGCTAAGCTAGCATAAAAAGAAAAAAGGTTGCTCAACAATACGATAATGAAATTTTCAACATTTGTGTAAATATTTTACCTTTTGATCAACATATGATATATAATATGCTTTATTTCTTTGCAAAATGGCACTTAAATAGAAATGGAGTAAGGTTTTTTTATTTATTATTTATTATTTTATTTTTATTTTACTAAACCTATCTCTAAGAAAAAAAATTGGGGGAAAATGTTAATTGAAAAAATAGAAATGGAAATCCAAAAATCTCCTCCTGAAATTCACTCAATCTTAGTCTTCCCCTACCCTTCCCTTCTCTTTCTCATTCCCTCTCCTTCTCCCTCCTTCGCCTTCGGAACCCTTCATTTTCCAGAAGCTTGAAATACCATTTCTCTCTTTTGGTATTTCAAATCCCCCCCCCAAACAAAAAACCCTAATTTTCTCTACAATCCTAAACCAAGTCTCTTTCTTTCTTTTCCGGATAAATAATCAGGTATTTAATCAACGTTCGATCATTTTTCATTTAAATCTCATAATTTTCATTCGCATTATTACATCATCTTCCCTTTTAGGGACCTCCGAATTTTCGTTGTTTGCCCTTCGTTTTAATCGCACGCCTTTCCTCTTTCAATTTTCTTGCTATTCATTTTAATTGCATGATCACCATTTTTTTCCCATTGGTTTTACTGGGTAATTTCTACGACAGATTCTACAGATAGGGTTTTCAGACTTGAGTTATTTAGGTCGTTTGCATCGAATGAAACATTACATGGGTTTTCTGAGATTTATTTTTATTTGTTTATTTTGCTTCACAATTCAGATATTCTTTTTGGGTTTTCGTTTACCATTTAACATTGAATCTATCATTGATGTTATAGAATCGATGTGAATTGGAGCGGTTGGAATTTTCCTTCTACAGAATTACTCCTCATCTGGTGCTTCAGATTATAATAAACTGGATTTAATGGAGGCTAACGTTTGTGACATTAATCACTTAGATGCCGATGTTCTTTTGCCTCCTAGGAAGCGCCTGTTAGCAGGTTTTAAGAAACAGGCTTCGACTGCTAATGGTGCTTCAGATCAGCCAACAGCTGCTTCTTCCACTTCATCTCCTCCGTCACCTTCACCATCATCTGCTACTTCATCAACTGATGTTAATATTCATCTCAATAATCTATTGAGTTCCCATGTCAATGACCCAAACCTTTCTCCTGAGGAGATTTTTGAGGCCTCGAGAGCTGCAGCAATAGCTGCTGCTAAGGCTGCAGAGGCTGCCAGAGCTGCAGCAGAGGAGAAGGCTGCAATTGCAGCTAAAGCCATTGCTGCAGCTAAGAGTGCATTGGACTTGGTAGCAACATTTTCTGAAGATGCTGGTAGTAAGGATAGATACCTAAAAAGGAATAAGCTCAAGAAGCATGTCCCTGTTCAAGCCTTGTACAAAAAAGACCAACAACCAATTGAGAATTCTAGGGTGGATGAAGATCTAGTCAGTAGATTGAACCGGGCAATCAGTAGTCCTCCAAGAATCTCAAAGGATTCACCAAAATCTGAATGGAGAGGTCATCAACAGAAAAGGCCTAAGAGCTTGCCAACCTCTGATAACACAAAGGTTTCCAATGGGGGAATCATGTTGGGAGGAAGCCCATCTTCTACCTGCAATGGAGGTATAACAGCAGTTGAAATTGATTCCGATGACTTGGTTGAGGAGCATGTTAAAGTGGAGGCAAAGGTAGCCAATTACAAAAAATCCAGACCGTCAATGTTGGATAATGGTGAAGCAGAATCAGGTTATCTGAAGGAAAAAGCCAATGAAGATGCGTATTCCTCTGGTAAAAAGAGAGGAAGAGTGAAGCTAAAGAAGTTGCCCTTGAGCATTTGTTCCTATAGGGATCGAGTGAATCTCAAGGAAGAGATGATTACTAAGAACATGGGCAATTCGACTGCTGTTGTTAAGCCTGTGTTTTTCTCTGGAACCCTCTGCTGATGGTTTTCAAGGCCCCTGCATGTATCGAACAAAAGTATGTCATGCAATCATAAATTTGAGTTATGTTCATATAGCAGGTGGCTTCAATTGTTAGAGACAATAGCTGAGGTAGGATTCACAGTTGTCTTTTTATAGAAATGGAGTTCACACTTCGTTTTATCTTTTTTGCTCATCTCCGGTTTTGTAGTTGAATTTGACAGAATGTACATTTGAATGTTCAAATTGCTTGCCTCTAACAGAATAACAGCAAAAATTGAAGTTGAGGTAAAGAGGGATGCAATGCAATAAATATTAGATGTTTCTTCCTTGTTACTTTTTGCATATTCATCCTGCTTTCTGGGATGATCCATGTTAGATGTACTCCAACTTTAATGCCTTTGGTATTGTTTTTTCAGCAGTTGAATTATTTATATTATTTTTCTTCTCTCTCACCTCTTTTTTAATCTTGTTTCAAGGTAGTTGCTTAATAATTCATAATCTGTGTCTTGTCTAAAATATTTAAACCATAGCTGCTGTTTAATTCATGCCAAGTATAATGTATTATCCATCTCCATCATTACAACATGGTATTAATCAGACTTGTTGGGTAAAATGGTAGAAGAGTTAGTCTAGTTTTATTCATGAAACACTCAGAGAGCTTACCCTCAACACGAATCCAACCGGCCAACAGCCTAAACATAATCAGACCCTTATGACATCACTGACAAAAAAGACTACACCACATATGTTGGGTCAAAAGATTCGGACAAGTGGATCAGCTGAACCCAACTTCTAAATTTTGTGAGTTTACTAGTCATCTGTGCACATGCTTCCAGCTGGACCAAGTGGGTTGATCTGCAGTGACACCGTTGCATTCTATTTTGTAATTTCTGTTTTGTCTTCTTTAAAATCTACAGCAAATTTTCTAGATTCAAACTGAAGAAAAAGATTAATTTATCTATACTAGAATGCGACCTTGTTGCGGACAAAATAATAACCAATTACAGATAGCAATAGTAAAAGAATAGAAAATTTAAAAATACATATTGCATAAAATCTTAAAATAAATAAAAAAATATTGTAAAAAGAAATGTATATTAAATAATATATCACATAGAACTATATTAAGAAAAGCTGTATTTCCTGTTGCGGAAAAGAAAATACAACAATATAGGTCAAATAACTTCAATTGTTTATTTTTTAATTATTTGTTTTAGGAGAAAATATTTAATGCACTGTCACCAAATTGATACTTTTAGACTCTAAAATCAGGGAATTAACAAATGTTTTAAAATATAAAAAATAAATAAATATTTAAAAAATATATATGACAGATTTTTAAGGTTGTTTGTGAAATAAATAAATAAAAACACACAACCGATGTACCACCCTGTATTATATACAAATTTATAGTTTGGTATTTCAAACAAATTTTGTCAGTTTCCCTATACTATCATTCCGACTATACTGTTACTCCATTTCATATTTATAAAAAAAATCCTATTTGGCATGTAAAACTAATTAAGTTTTGACATGTGGACAACTTATCCACGTCATTTTATTGACTTATTTTCTATATGATTTAAAAAAGAATCTTAAAAGAAAAAGCTAAATAATAAAAGAAAAAAACCGAAACTTTAATGAAGAAAAGGGGTTGATAAAATCTCAAACTCTCTATCATTATTGATTTGATTGAGAATTTTGGGATTTAAGGTTACGGAAATTTGGGTCTGATAAAATCTCTATCGTTCTTGTAGAATTTGTGGTAATTTCTTCACCAATTGGTGATATCGACTTGGTGTGTAAAAGTTCCTAATGTATTTGTAATCCATTTTCCTGTTGATTCGTATGATTTGGATGTTTCCTGAATGAATCACTGACATCGATTTCTTCCATCTCTATGTTATTAGTGGATTTTAGGGTAAATTGGTTGTAAAAATCTCGAATAGAATACAAGTAGTAAGTAAAATAAGAAAATGGAAGAAATAAATATAAGAAATTTGTTAACTAGTTAGGAAACAATCTTACTCCGCGGAGCCTCGTTCAATGACCGATTCTTATTCAACAATATTCAAATTCATTTAGGCCCAATCTATCGTATAAGAAGTAATTGTAACTCCCAATGTTGACTCTAATTATTACAAATCACTCGTCCAAAAAAACTCATTTACATCAAGTATAAATTCTCCAATAAAAGCTTAACACAAGAGTGCAAAAAATACAAAATAAAAGATAAACAAATAACCAACCAAAATCACTCCAAAAGACAACTAAGCGGCACAACAACCTACTTATAGGCTATAAATTGACATCTCCATGTAGTCTTAATAACTCTCAATTATAATTTGAATATATCTCTTTAAATTATCTCCAAAAATTATTCTAAAATAAAATATTTTTGTAATACCCAATTTTTGCCCCGGGTACAAATAATAAACGGGCCCAAATGAAACTGCCCAATTACAACAAAACCTAAAATAAGTGACCCAAACCTAAAGCCCGATTACAGTTTAGCCTAAATAGGCAAGAACAGTTTCTGAAACCCTAGCAACAACAAGATCTTCGCGCCGCAACCATCACCAAGAGCCGAATCTCCATGCAATCACCTGCAAACACAAGAAAGGAAAGAAAAATCAAGGAATCGAAATCAAATCAATATTGGAAGATTTTTTTTATTTCTTTCTTTTCTTCTTGTATTGACAATCGCTATAAAAGCGATTTTAACTTATTGTAACGGGATCAGATTCAGAAATCAATAAAATACACAAATATTTTCACAAACAACCAGATACTAAGAGGGTACAAAGAGAATCAATCGAAGGTTGATATTTTCATTCTGTCATCTATTTTCTTTTTCTTTTTCTTTTTATTTTTATATACTGATACAAAATAAAAAAAATAAAAGAGAAAGGACTCATCTGGGTTCGGATCTGCGACGTTGCGAAGACGACTGAGGGAGCCACCCCCGAGGACCGGTGGCCGGAAGCCGAAAGGTTTCCAGGGCCTAGAGGGTATTTTTGTTGTTTTTTTGAAGTACTTGAGCCCGGATTCGGGTTAAGGGAGGTCGAAATGGCCGAATAGGGAGTTTTCCCTTTTCCGGCCACCGCATACGGCGGTGCCGGCGCCAGAGATCGGCGGCCGACGTGGTGGCTGGTGACCAACCTATGGTTGGACTAGGGGGCCGGTGCCCGGAGGAGAAGGGAGAAATTGAGAGATTTTTTAAGTTTTTTTTTGTAAAGAATGGAAAAAATGAAATTTTTGATTGAAATTTGGCTTAAATAGGCCAATCAAAACGGCGCCATTTGGAAGGAGGTGGGATCCGCGCGTCGACCCGATTCGGATCCAGGATCCGCGCGTTTTTATTTGGAGGGGAAATTTGCATTTTTAGCCCCTCCTCCTTTTAGTATATTTTCAATTAAGTTTTCTTTATTTTTTAATTTTCCTTTTATTTATTTTTTAATTCCAATCTCGTCCTTATTGAACGATGCCGTTTAGAGGAGAAGGGAAAATTTCCCTTCCAGCCCTTCTGAATTATTAGCGCGTTCATTGAGGTCCTTCGATCTTTATTTATTTGTAGATTTGCCTCCAGATTTTTCATATTCAGTTCAATTTAGTTTCTTTAAAATTAATTGACTTCCATAATGTAATTATTTCTTTTAATTAGTTTTTATTTATATATATTATTTATTTATTTATTTATTTTTTTAACAAATATTTTTATATGTACGTATATTTATTTATAATATTGTAATTTAATATTTTTATATATTTTTTATGTATCCATTTATTTTCCTACATATAGTTATATTCTCTATAATGTAATTATTATTATTACTATTTTTTATAGGTACATAAGTATATATATTTTTAACAAATGTTTTATTTATATCTATATGGATTTTTTTTAAAAGGGCTCAAATATATATTTTTAAATACCTATTCTATAAATATTATGTATTTTTAACAAAAATTTATTTGTAAATCATATGTATATTTTAATAATTTCTATGTTCATATTGTATATATTCTTTTCTTCATTTATTTGATTTGCTTCCCTCATTCGTTATATAATTGTGTTTACATTAAATGTTTTACATGTCATGGATTATTGTTATCAATTTTATTTATTCATTTATTCATATTATTCCTATGCCATCGTAATATTCATTATTGCATTGTATATTTAATGTAGCATCACATTATTTTTTTACTCGATTTCAAAATTTTCAAAATTGAGATGATGCTTGTATTTAGGATTTTCAAGGAAATTGAGCCCTAACGTATTGAGTTCCGATTTTCTTCGTTAAATCTAACAATCGAGCACTTCTCTTTAATCAAAAAATAAGAACTCAATATTGGGGATTCAACACGTTGTGTCCTAACGTATTGGATGTAACGCATTGATTTCTCGAAATGAAGATTTTTTTTTAAAAAAAACAATAAAGGAAATATTCTGAGTTTGGGATTTTGGAGGGATTGTGGCCTAACGTATTGGGCTGCGATTTCTTAAATCTTGAATAAATGGATATTCTTTTAAATTTTATTACACGAGTATTCTGGCCTAATTCATTTTTGAGGAAATTAGAATGTCGTGCCCTAACACATTGGGTGTGGCATTTTCTTTCTCTGAAATGATAAGGGTCTTAATACATAACGTTTAAGTGTTTTTGCTAAGGATTATATTTTTCAAATTTTCGACATTAAGACATTAATTAATTAACTAGGTACCAATTTTGGGCGTTACGAGGGTGCTAATCCTTCCTCGTACGTAACCGACTCCCGGATCTGTTTTTCTAAACTCGTAGACCAAAGCCGTTTTTTTAGGTGATCCAATCACACCTCAATAAAAGATTGATGGCGACTCCCAATTTCATTTTTAAAAGTCGACAACCTACAACTTTTATTTTTCAAAAGAATGGTTTCGACAATTTTAAACCAAATAAAATGAGTAGATAAATCACCAAATAAATAGTTTAACGAATAAGGATAAACCGTATAGGATAAGATATATCGATCTCATAGTTCCTTCAACCATTCAAATTCGACCACCATTGTTTGAGACCAAATAAAATACATTTTTAGACTTATTTGCTTATGGAGTAACACTTGCAAGGCCCAAGTAAAAATGCAACATATCACATAGGTTATTTCAAGATTTTGATTGATTAGACATCGAATCTTTAGTGCTAGATAATCTTGGTCCATTAAAGAGTATACACTAAAAGTCTGAAAGTTTTTTGCAATGGTTTCTTCTTGCTAGAGTGATGGGGATAAGGCACAGTCAGCTGAGGATTGTATCACTAAAAAAGTACGTCTTAAGGAGCAAGGAATTGAACCGGATGTTGGAATGGCAGTGGATCCAAACCTTGATCCACCACTATCTTGGAAAGAGAGATTAGCGGGGAAAGGTTTTGTTGAATCGAAAAACGGGAATGTTGTAGCGAGCTTGGGAGTAGAAGATTATTTTGATTTTGAGGATGGGGACATTAAGAGGTCTTTTGTCAATGGCATCCCTTTGATTGTCTTCTCAGAGAGGGTCCAACACTTATTAGTTAAGGATATGGCTGATACAGTAATGATCAAGCTTTTTAGGTTGAAATATTGGTCATGCGAATCTACAGAATAAGGTTTCAATCCTCTGGAAAACTTCTTTGCTGTTCCAACTCATGGATATTAAGAATGAATATTTTTTTGGCTAAATTCCAGAACAATGAAGACTTTGAAAAGGTGTTTTGTTAGGGTCCTTGGGTTATCTATGGACAATATTTAACGGTGCAACCGTGGACTATAGATTTCAATCCTGCTCAACCTTATCCAAGTGTTGTAATGTCGTGGATCCATTTTCCAGGTCTTCCGGGTCACATGTACAATTGAAAGATTTTGTGGGATATTGAAGCAATGGTGGGAAAAGTCACGAAGCTAGATTTTAAGACCGATGTTGGAGTAAGAGGTCATTTCGCTGCGGTTTATGTGAATTTGGATAAGATATTGGTATCCCAAGTCTGGATCAATGGAATTCTTCAACGGGTAGAGTATGAACATTTTCCACCGGCTTGTTTCTTGTGTGGCTATTATAGACATGTAAACGACCTTTGTCCAAAAAAGGAAACTACTCCAAGGGTTGATGGGAAGGGATCGTCAGACAGTGGAGAAGCTTCGGGTGCTGATGCGGTCATGCTGGATGACGATAGGATGGATGGAGGAGGGCTTACGGTCCATGGATGATCATCGAGAGGAGGCAACGACGTAATCCCTGGGATTCCCAGAGAAATGGTTACGTATATTTAGGGATTAAGATTGGAGAATCAAGTTTCAACATTCTTGCTACAGTTAATGAAAGTAAAGGATGAAAGAAATCAGATTTAGAGGCTGTATAGGAGGGAAGCAATAAAGAGAAGGGATTCATGGTTGCGGGAAGGGCTAGGGGACACAGACAGAACGCTGTAAATTAGAGGAGGGAATCTGGGTAGGCCAATACAGTGGGCTTAGGTAATAAGAATGGAACAGCGGGCTCAACTTCAAAAGCTCATGGTAAGGAGGTGGCCCAGGTAAATGAAATGGAGTTTGTTAACTTGGTTAAAACGCTTGGGCCTGGAAAGGACTACGTGATAACGGTTGCTAATGAGGCCCGAGGGGATTCGACTAAAACAATTACAGTCCATCTAGAAAAAATCATTTGGATCCAGCTACTGTAGGCCATGCAGATTCCACATTCCAGCAAAAAATCAGGTGCTTCATACTAGGGGTGAGCATTCGATCGAATCGAATCGATAATTTTTGAGTTAATCGAGTTTTCGAATATCATTTTATCATCCTAACTTTATTTGAAGTTTTCTCGAATCGAGTCGAGTGAGATGGAATTCGAATCGAATCGAATCGAATATATTTGTTCGAGTTAAATTTTAAAAAATAATTTTGGGTCATTATAATCATTATCACCCATCGTAATAAAATTTGTCCACCTTAATCAAATTTTTTATTAACTTTCATCACCTCATAATTTATTTATTAATTTTTTATATACTGGTTAGCTTATTTGTTTGCTTAGTTGTTTCAATTATCTTCGGATTCTTGTCACTATGTATTTTGGAATTAAAAAATATATTAAATATAAAAATATGATTTTTTAATAAAATTTATTTTAAAAATAAAATTTGAAATTGATACCAATATAAAATTTTAACACGAATATTTTATGGCATAATTAAGAATTCAATTTTAATATAAATATTCAATATGACTAAACAATTCAATAATATAAATAATATAAAATGTGAAATTTAATTTAATAATATAAATAGTATATATAAATAAAATTATTACTATTTATGTTTAGTGATTTTTTTGGATAATTTTGATTTTTTATTTGAGAGTAAAGGGTGAGAAGTAAAAGTTTAGGGGGAAAATAAAAAGTTTTGGGGAATAAAAGTTTGAGGGAAAGTAAATAGGGGAAGTAAAATTTTGGAGGGAAAATATTAAAAAAAAATTGGAGGGGGAGGGTTTGGGGTAGATGGGAGGTGGGATGGGAAGAGAATAAAAGTTTTACGGGAAAAGTGGGAGGGAGTAAAAATTTGGGAGAAAATAAAAGGTTTTGAGGGTTTTTGAGAGTAAAATTTTGAAAAAAAAATGAATGGAAGAGTAAAATTTTGGTGGGAAATAGATTTTGGGTAGATTGGGGGGTTGGGAGGGGAGGGGAGTAAAAGTTTTGGGGAGAAAGTGGGAAGGAGTAAAAGTTTGAGGGAAAAGTAAAAAAGTTTGGGAGTTTAGGGTAAAACTGTAAAATATTATAGTTTGATATTCGAATTATTCGAATTATTCGAGTTATTTGAATTCGAAAACTCAACTCGATTCGAACTCGAAATTCGAAAAAAAAATTCGAGTTGATTCGAATAACTCGATTAACTCGAATAACTCGATTCGTTTAACTCGAAATTTGAATTTTTTTTTGATTTTTTCGAGTCGAATCGAATTTTGCTCACCCCTACTTCAGACGGTGCACGTGGCAGTCGTCTGGTTGAAGGTAATATGACCGAATTAAATCTGCATGCATATTTTTAAAGGCATATTTTGGAAACCATACCACAAATATATTTTATTTTATAAAATTTATTTTTCAAAATTAAATATCCGAGACTCCAAAATCGATCCTAAATAAGTCCTTTTATTACTAAAACTATAAACAAACTATAGACTGTAAATTGTAAACAATAATTGAAACTATTCGACTGAAAATACTCAGGATAAATAATGAGAACTTTATTTCTAAAATGTAGATAAATACATAAAACTTTAGACTCATGATAACGATATGAATACCCAAGGTGTACGAACCCAGGGTATGCGAGCCCATGGAGCGCAAGGGTGTGAGGCCCAAAATGAGTCTTCTGCATCTCAAGTCTGTACCCCTGAACTTGTAGCCGAACATGTTGAAAATGCTATTTTTGGTGTTAGTTAGCAGGAGCCTATGGATAATGTTGTATTGTAGGCTATGCTCAGGGTTTTTCAGTAGGTGGCTAAAGCCCAAACCGAATCTAGCAATCGTGGGTCCGTAACTGAGAGGCTTTGACCCAATGGAGCTGAACTGTTTAGGGGTATTTCGAGACGACCCTTACTATAACCGAATATTGGATGGAGGCTACGAAAAAGATTTTGGATGACATGGATTGTACCCTCAAACAAAAATTGAAAGGTACAATATTACTATTAAGGGATAAGGCTTACCAATGGTGGCAGTCCGTGACGAGGGGTACACTGGCGGAGAGATTGACTTGGGATTATTTCCAAAAGGCTTTCCAGAAGAAATATGTGGGCACCAGATATGTGGAGGCCCACAGGCTTGAATTTATTAAACTGAAGCAAGGGGACATGTCTGTGGCCGAGTATAAGGTTGAATTCTTGAGACTTAGTTGTTATGCTCAGGGGATGGTTGCAACTAAGTAGGAAAAGTGTGTTAGATTAAGAACGAGCTGTGTTATGATTTGATGATTTAGTTCGCTCCACACCAAGAGAGTGTTTTCGAGAGTCTTGTTGAGAAAACCAAAATTGTGAAGGAGATTAAGCGTGCAGAGCATGAGAAGAGAGATAAGACTAAGATTCTGATTAAGAGCGATATAGGTCCCACTATTACGACTTTGCAACCCATAAAGCGAGCCCGAGAGGATAGGCCTTAGCAAAATAATATGGTAATTGGTACCAGAGGCAAGATTCTAGACTGTGCTTATTGTGGTAAGCAACACTCAGGTGATTGTTTGAAGAGGATGGGTGTAACACCCCTAACCCGTATCCGTCGCCAGAATAGGGTTACAGAGCATTACCGTAAAAATGTAACATAAAAACACACATTTCATACATTAATAAAATCATGAATTAAAATCATTCATTCACGTGCTTATCGTCCCTTAATCGAGCCCTCAAGACCCTAAAAATACTTTAGAAACAAATCGAGACTAAATTAGAAACATTTGGAAAGTTCAGAAAAAAGTTAGAAAAACTGGACTGCAAGGGTCACACAGCCGTGTGGCCAGGCCATGTAACAATTGAAATAGGGACACACGGCCGTGTCCCAACCCGTGTGTTCTCATGTAACTCACTGAGTTGGGTCATACGACCAAGCCACACGCCCATGTGCCAAGTAGACCTGTCCATGGCCCGACGGCCCGCCCGAAATATGAGAGGGTTCGGGTAAAAATATAGGCCTGAAATATGGGCTTGGGCAAAAAAGTGAGGCCCGTTTAAAAAATAGGACGGGCTCGGGCTCAACTTTTTTGGCCTGAGCCCGGCCCGGCCCAGCCCAGCCCGAATATAATAAATATATATATTTTATTTTTATTTTTTAATTTTAAAATAATTTTAAAATATTTTTATTTTTTTATTTTTAAAATATTTTTTTTGTGTTTATTAAAAATCGGGCCGGGCCGGGCTCCGGCTTATTATTTTTTTCCCAGGCCGGGCCTGGGCAAAATTTTAGGCCCATATTTCAGGCCCGAGCCTAAGATTCGGGCCGAAATTTTTTCCGGGCCCTGCCCATGGACAGGTCTAGTGCCAGGTCGTGTACCTCTTGAAATAGTTATACACGCTCGTGTCCCAGGTCGTGTGCTAAGTCGTGTAACAGTTTGAATTGCATGCATTAAAACCTACAGGGGACACATGTGACAGCCCAAAGTTGACCCTAGTCGGGAAGTGGTTTCGGGACCGCTAAACCGAGTCACCAAAATGTTTGAATGTGATACTTATTGTCTAGAATATGTAATTATGAATGTGTGAAAATTTCAAGCTTCAATTTGGTTGATTTCATGTGAATTTAGTTAATAGGACTTATGTGAGAAAATTCTAAAATGTGATAGGTCAATGTGTGAGGACCTATTAGTGCATGTGGACAAGGGGGGGACTTGCATGTCAAATTTCCCCCTACTAGTAGTGGCCGGTCATGATGGGCATGATGCACAATTGTGCAATTTATTTTATGGAAATTATGGCATGAGTATGGCACAAATAAGATATGTTAATTTGTGTCATAAAATGTTGGGATAAAACAAATAAAATAATAAAAAGGAGTATGGTGAATACAAAAAAAAAATGTGTGTGTAGTTGTTTGTCCCCCCCCATTGCCGTGAGCTAAAGAAGAGAAAGGAGAGAATTTTGTTCATCCTTTTCTCATCTTCATGCTTGCCGAAACTAGAAAGAAAAAACAAAGAAAAATTTTCTCATCCTTTGGTTCATCCTTGGCCAAAAATTTTAAGGAGGAAAGAAGAAGAAAGGTGAAGAGATTCGGCCATGCATGTAGCTAGGCTAAGGTATGTTTGATGATGTTCCATGAGATGCATGCATGTTTTAGTTGTTAGCTTGAGTTCTACTTGGCCCATGGTCTAAATCTTGCTATGTGATGGAATTGGCACTTGACCATGGATGCATCATTCTTGGTTGGTGTTTGATGTTGTGGTGATGAGGCATGAGGATGAGTTAAGATTCGGCCTAGGTGGAGGTTGTGTTAATGCCATTGCATGCAAAATATGAAGCTTGTTAATGATGCATGTGATGATGGCTTGATGATTCTTGAACCTCCTTTTTAGCATTTTGTGTGAGCACATATGTGCATTGGTTGCTAAATGGAGAAGAATCGGCTAGCAAGATGTGTGCTAAGGCCAAATGTAACTTTGCATGTTATGAGCAATGCATGTGTTAAATCGATGAAAAGGGGGAGGATGCTTTACTAGTGTGTGTATATGTGTGTATTAAGTGTTGAGATCGACCCCAAAAATAGACATGCATATTCGGCCAAGGGGAAAGAAATTAGCTAATATGTTGTGTTGATGCATGATTTTGCATGTATGAGACTTTAATGTCTAATGTATAAATATGGGCTAAGTGCCTTGTGTTCATCTTTTTGATGCCTAAATGATGAAATCAATTTATTTGTTTGATTAAGCTCAAGAGCAAAGGGGAAATAAATCCGATAAAGGGAAGGAAAAAGTGGTTGAATAGCTAGCGGAATCGTTCGACAACACCCGAGGTAAGTTCTTGAGTAAGAGAGCTTAAATTACGATGTGATTAAATCATGCTCTATGTGAGGCTATTGAGCCGAATGTGCAAGGATGATATGTGCCTTGTGTTTGAGTTTCGCAAATGAAAATGAAATATGAATGTGCCATGAATTATTGTTAGATGTGCATGATTAATTGAATGCTGTCCGGGCTAAGTCCCGAAGGCTTTGTGCTAAGTGAATATATCCGGACTAAGATCCGAAGGCATTCGTGCGAGTTATTAAATCCGGGTTAAGTCCCGAAGGCATTCGTGCGAGTTGTTAAATCCGGGTTAAGTCCCGAAGGCATTCGTGCGAGTTGTTAAATCCGGGTTATGTCCCGAAGGCATTGTGTGAGTTACTAAAACCGGGCTATGTCCCGAAGGCATTTGAACGAGGAGCTATATCCGGTTAAATCCCGAAGGTACGTGATTTGGTAATGAATGAGCTTGCTGTAAAATTCCAGCGAATACTCGAAAAACATCCCAATATGGGGATATGTTACGTATGTGTTGAATTTAATCGAGCCCTTACAAATAAATGTTCGCTCAGTTGATAAACGAGCTACCGGCCTTCGGCTAAGTTAGTCTATTGTGTATGTACATAAGGGTTGTTAATGTTGTGAAGCAAGTTTGATATCGGTAAATTGCGTATTATGAAATATTCCATTTAGCCAAATGTGTGTTATTCTTTGTTTATGCTGGAATTCCTTGCTCAAACTTACTAAGCATAAATTGCTTACTCGTTACACTGCTCCTCTGTTTTATAGATTTTGGTTCTCCAGCTATCGGACTCGGGATCTTGAAGTCGAAGTCGCCCACACTATCAAAGGCTCTTTGGGTACTATTTGGTTGAATCTTGATATGGCATGTATATGACTACCCATTGTTGTTTTTCGAGTACTTTATGAAATGTATAAGTGTACAGCCATGCGAAAATGGCTTGTAGAAGTGGAGTATGGCATTAGACCATTCGTGTTTATGAATGTATAGATGGTCTCATGATGTAACTATAGTTGGAATGGAAGGGTTGAGCAAATGATCAGCCACTGGAATGGCTAAGTATGATCATATGTGGGCTTATGTATGACAAGGCCCTAGTTGGTCCATGAAACCCCAAAATAGGTAAGGTTTACTTTGAAAACAGAGGCTGATAGCAGCAGTGGTGTGGATTGGAAAAATCACAAGAATTCGTAGGAGTGGAATTAAATAGTGAATAAATTATGTAATCGAACCTTGATGAATCTACTTTCATATGGAAGTAACGAAACAATCATATGAACAGTACAGTAAGAGATATTCGGGTTCTGTGGAACAGGGCCAGAACAGTTTCTGGATTCCCTGTTCCACCTTTGGAATTCACTATAAATTGACCAGAGATAATTAGGGGTCATACCATATATGTATGGATTCCTCTCTGAGTCTAGTTTCCATAGAAACAAACGACATCAGTATTGAAGCTCTGTGCAGAGAGATATCCAAGTCGTAATGGGAAAAGGTCAGTGTAGTCGACCCCTGTAACATGGGAGACTTTGACTAATAAACTGTACTAATTGGCCCGACCAAAAATTCTAGAAAAAAATACATAGGTGGGGACATGAGTCTAGTTTCAGGGAAAAATCACAAAACTGATTTTCGAGTTGTGAAACTCAAGATATGATTTTGAAGCAACTAGTACTCAGACTGGGCAGTGTCTGGAAAAATTTTTCAAAGTTTGTTAACATCTCGTGTCCGACTCCGGTGTCGGTCTCGGGTTCGGGGTTACATTTTATGGTATCAGAGCTACGGTTTAGTCGATTCTAGGACTACCGTAATGTTTTGGGTCTAGCTATACATGCCATTTTATGTGATTACTTGATAGTGTGGTGATTTCTGACAATTGTAAATGTGTTTATTTATAGTAATGGATCCCGATCGTGACCGAGAGGTAGCTGATGATCTTGAGAGTGTAGCACCTGCTCCCGCACAAGGGACAGTGCCGGCAGACTCTCAACCTAATGCTAGTAATCCGAATGATGAAGCTAGACAAGCATTCTATAGCGTGATGAATGATTGGTTTAACCAATACATTCGAACTAATATGGCTGTTCCACAACCTCCATTCCCGATAAATACTACCCCCGCACCTACAATACCACCGGTAACGGACCAAATAAGGTCAAATAAGCCCCCAGTTGACAGAATCCGAAAACATGGGGCTACTGAATTTAAGGCTATGGATAGCGATGATGCCGAGCAAGCTGAATTTTGGCTGGACAACACTATCCGGGTACTCGATGAGCTATCTTGTACACCCGATGAATGCCTAAAGTGTGCTATCTCCTTGCTACGTGATTCTGCCTACTATTGGTGGAGTACTCTGACTTCTATTGTGCCCCGAGAGCAAGTAACTTGGGAGTTTTTCCAAACTGAGTTTCGGAAAAAGTATATCAGTCAGAGATTTGTTGATCAAAAACGGAAGGAATTTCTTGAGCTTAAGCAAGGCTCCATGTCGGTTACTGATTACGAGCGAAAATTTGTTAGACTTAGCAAATACGCTCGGAAGTGTTTCGTCCGAAGCTGTTATGTGTAAACGCTTCGAGGATGGGCTGAATGAAGATATAAAAATGTTCGTTGGCGTTCTTGAAATACGAGAGTTCGTGGTACTTGTTGAACGAGCTTGTAAAGCCGAAGAGCTTAGAAAAGAAAAGCAAAGAGTTGATGAGGGAACTGGAGAGTTTCGTAAAAGATCCTCGGGAAGGCTCTTCAACAGACATCGAAGAGATTCGAGATGATGCGGGCCAGTTTAGAGGCACTTCGGCCTTTTTGGACGAGATCGTGATACGTGGGTAACGAGGCATTCGTCCCAGTGTTGGGATGACGTCGAGACAGGACGAAATGCCGATATTGCGGTAAATGGCATTCGGGGAGTTGTAGATTTCCTGACCGCTCCTGTTACAAATGCGGATCAGTTGACACTTCATTAAAGATGCCCGAGGTTGTCGGGAAGAATGCAATCAGAGTGGGAGACGGAGTACACTGCTCGGGTAGACCATCTGGAAATAGGGCAATGCTAGTGGTGGTCAGGAGGATCTAGAGATATATAACCAGATCCGAAGCCGTGCGCTGCTAGAGCTTATGCTAACGTGTCCGCGAGGATGCTTCCGCGATGTCCGCCCTCGAGTGTTGATGACCGTACCATTCACAATCCTCCGTAGTTATAACTAAATCGGGTCAATATGGCTTTGATTCCTGGAAATTCGAGGTTCCTGTTTTCCGCGGACTTGATGCTTTTGCCGTTTGGTGAATTTGATGTTATCCTTGGGTTGGATTGGTTGACCGCGATGATGCGATTGTGAATGCAAGAGCAGAACTAATTGATTTGAGGTGCGCAAATAACGAAGTAGTCCGAATTGAGTCTGCGGACTTGGAGGGGATGCCAGCTGTATATCAGAATTTGCACAGAATATTAAAAAGGGTGCGAGCATACCTTGCTATGTACTTGTGACAAAGAATTAGAAAAAGAAACCCGAATCTTGCCTTGGTTTGTGAATACCCGGATGTTTTTCGGAAGATTATTACCGGTACCACCTGTTCGGGAAGTAGGTTTTGGTATTGAGCTAATGACCTGGGACTACGCCGATTCGATAGCTCCGTATCCGTATGCACCAACCGGTTAAAATTGATACTCAGTGCAAGAACTGACG